>NW_006437736.1:14026825-14044627 GCF_000325575.1 Pteropus alecto | reverse complement strand
CTGTGTTTCATTGCGAGAACAATTTAATTTTATTCTTTAGCATATTTATATTTATGTGAATTTTTATTAGGAAAAATTTCAAACAGATGCAAAAATAGAGAAAATAGTGTATAAATCGTCATGTTTCCATAACCCAACTTTAACAGTTACCAGTATTTTGTTAAGCTTGTTTCACTTACCCCTAGCTTTGTTTTCAAGTGAAGTAATTGGATGCAATTCTCAGACATGCCATCCTACTTGTAAATACTCTTTCAGTATGCATCGTTAATTATAAAGGCTTTTTTTTAAGTTATCCATTTCCATGATCACTCCTAACACAATTAACAAGCCTTCCTACTATCAGTTTATATCTTATCCATACTCAATTTCCTGAATTATGATGTAAAAGTGATTTAAAGTCCTTATTAGGAGGCTCTTTGAGAGAATACCTGGTTTAGCCCTCTATAATTTCTAGGTTTTGTTTTGGTTTACTTTTAAAGAAATTAGAGATAGGAGTGAATTCAAGATTTCAGGTGAGTCATCAGACCTCGTTCTATATTATGGCCTTGTATAGGCAGCAGGAGACAAATGAAATGATTAAAAGCGGTTAGGAGTCACTTTTTGGAAAATTTCTATTAATTGTCGTGAATTACTTTTATATCCAAGAAGATTCATATCTAGAGTTGTGTTCCGAGATTGTAGCATTTGCTTGAGAAATGAGTCCAACTCAGGTGATTGGTTGGTTAGCAGTGGGGACCATGGAGGGGCTCTCAAAAACAAAGTAAAAAATTAGATTGAGCAAGGATAGCAAAGTGTTCACTCGAATGTAATGGTGGCCGAAAGCCCCTAGCCTCAATCTCTAGTCCTTCCTTGCCCGATCTATTTGAGAAATTCGTCCATCCCTACTCCACTCCTCACCACAGCTCCATTTGTTACTAGTGAATACGAGAAGGTGGTAGGAAAAGTAGAAGGGTGTAGAGACAATAAGAAGGAGGAGAAGATAGGTGTTCAATGGCTTTGTTTCCTTTATAATTTACTTTTAAACTTTACCTAACCTCTGGTTTCTTTTGAAACTGTGGTTACAGGGCTACACCCAAATCCCTGTAAAATAGCACAAAAAAGTACATATTGCCCTTTTTGCTAAAATATCAGTGGCCGCCACACTGTCAGCGCCCTTCCTTTGTCTGTTTTACCTACCAAAGAGGGGGCCGAGAGGGGCCAAGCTGTCCCAGAACACCTTAGCCTTTGAAGTCTGTGGTTTCTGTCTGAGGCCACCCACCTCAACCCAGTGGAAATCCTGTTGAGTGAAAAATACATCACCCAAGTCACTCACCTGTTTCCTCCCACCCCGCAGGCTTTTCGTCTCTCCTGGGGGACATGCCACCCTCTAACAACTACTACATGTACCAGCAGCAGCAGCCACCACCTCAACAGCAGCCACCGCCGCCGCCGCCACAGACCCAACAATCACAGCCACAGCAGCAGCAGGCACCAGCCCAGGGCCCCTCAACTGTCGGGGGTGCCCCTCCACTACACACCCCAAGCCCAGATGGTTGTACCCCACCAGGGGGAAAGCAAGCTGGGGCTGAAGGCTATGGGCCTCCCTCTGTGATGGCCATGCATCCACCCCCGCTGCAGCACGGAGGCTACCACCCTCATCAGCACCATCCCCACCCCCACCCCGCCCAGCAGCCACCACCACCACAGCCACAGGCACAAGGCCAGGCTCCTATCAACAGTACTGGTTTTGGTGAGTAAGGAGGATGCAGGGAGATCCTTGTTCTGACCCTGGCATGGAGGTGCAATTTATTAGGAAGTTAATAGTGAGTCTTTTAGCCTCGTTCCTCCACGAGAGCTCACCTGAGCCAACAAAAGTTGCTACTTCGAGCTCTGTATTATAGAATTCTTGAAGAAATCATGGGGATTGTTTTACATATTCTCCTGCCTATGAGCTGGGCCATCAACACCTAACGCATAAAGTATAGATATCTTTACTCATCTTAAATCTCCAGGGAGGGAGATTCCAAAATTATCTTGGTAATGCAATCGATAACCTGTATAAATGCAAGAATCTTGCTTGTAGTCAGTCTGCTATTATTTGGCTGCCGTCTTACACTTGACTCTATGTTATTCCCACTTCGCCCTCTTCTTTACAGCCTTTCCTCCTGACTGGTGCTCCAGTATCGACTCCTTAAAGGAAAGCTTCAAGATGGTGAATCGGCTCAATTGGTCCAGCATTGAGCAGTCACAGTTCTCAGGTTAGTGATCAAAGGATGATGACTGAGGGAAAAAAGGGTACATGGTAAGTGGGAAAATCCAAAACAAACCAGAACAGAAGGGGATGATTAAGTGAAGTTTGAGGACTGAACATTTTATTGTTTCCCCTCCATATTTTACAAGGTGGATAATATTGATATTATTTGCAAATTAATTGTAATTAATTTTGCCTTAACTCAAAATATGGCAGTGGTTTATTCTAGCCAATTCTGTCTCTGGGAGAGAGAAGGCTCTCAGGAATTCAGAAAACCTGGACCACTATTTTATAGTTTTGTCACCATTTACTGACAGTGCGATTATGGCTAATTCATTCAGCCACTTTGAAATTTTGTTTTATTCATTAGTAAGATGGAAATTGTAATAATTTATTAACAAACGAATGGAATGAGAGTTTGATAATGTGGAGCTCTAACAGATGCCAGTTATTATTAGTAATGGGTATAATCAGTGGAGTTGATTTATGATGTGGTTGGAACAGTGAGATAGGATAGATGGTAGGGGGTCTGGGGCCTCTGCAAGGCTAGCATTTCTTACTTTTCTGTTTGTAGAACTAATGGAGAGTCTGCGACAGGCAGAGCAGAAGAACTGGAGCCTCGACCAGCATCACATTGCCAATCTGTGTGACTCCCTCAACCACTTCCTTACTCAGACTGGTCATGTGCCCCCGCAAGGGAGCTCCCATAGGCCACCAGCTCCTGCCCGTATTGCTGACTCCTGTGCCCTCACCAGCGGCAAACAAGAAGCAGCCCTGAACCAAGGTACTGAACAAAGCAAGTGGCCAAAAAGGTAGAGACTCTGATGAAGACAGAGAGGAGAAGGACAGAGAAGAATTGAGAAAAATTATCTTATGGGCAAGATCCAAACCGAGCAGTGGGCCTGATTTGTCCACCACATTGGCCGGACATCTCTTATATCGGTAGATGCTAAAAAATGCCAAAGAAATAAACCACATGATTCCTTTTTAGACCTTGATTTGGGAGATTAGGATTACAGAAGAAGAGGGAGGAGAAGGTGTCCATTTCAAATCTGTGTCTCAGTAACCCCTATCTGGATGATATCAGGTGAAGTTATGACTCTCTACCATTATATGATCTTCAAACCAGTGACATGAGATTCAGTGATCCTGTTTATATATTTGTCATTCTTCTAATAGCTGTGATCTTTCACAGTTCTGGTATCTGGTTCCTTTTTACCCTAAGTGGTGAGGACTGATAGCTTCTTCAGAAAGGCTTTATGCCCACAAGAGCTACAGAACAGGGCAAGGAAGGGAGAAGAAATTAAGGGGAGGAAGAGTATTGTTTTCCCCCTGTCTACTGGACCCTGCTTTATTGAATATAATGATCTCACTCAAGTAACTCTTGTCTTCTTTGGCAGTGAACTCTTATGGGCACCCACAAGCTCCCCACCTCTACCCTGGCCCATCACCAATGTATCCAATCCCTACCCAGGACTCAGCAGGATACAACCGCCCAGGTAAGAGCCAGGAAACTTGTTTCACCACCAAGCAAACGCTGTCTACCCTGACAAGTTGTTTCACTTTCCTCTGGCTCTGAGGCTGCATTCTCTGTCTTTTCGTCTGCATCTGCTGGCAGAGGTGAGCCTTCATGATTCCCAAGGCTAGAGGGTGGGCCACCTGCTAAGGAGGTGTATGTCATAGGAGACTAAAGAAGACTGATTTACTTTAAAATTAGCTGGTACCTGCAATAATGAAAGGAATTAAAAGCATGAATGTAAACAAAAGATGGATATGTAGGACGTTTATGTCTAACTTTGGAATCTGAGAGATATACTCAGACAAATAAAATGAACATGGTATGCAAACATACCTGCTTTGTGCCCTTGTCTGCTTTCCTGTCGCCTGACCTTTACTACTGGGGGTCTGGGATTGAACCATCTCTGATGGTAGGAAGGCAGGGGAGACCCTAAATTACCATAAATAGTACAAACTGAACAGACCCTTCACCTTTAAATACATTTTAGAAAAATCACTAATATCATCCTGCCAAACCACAAGTGTTTTCAGGTTTTTGGGTAACATCTGACTCTTTGTTCATGTATTCCTTGTCCATATAATACATACACCAATTTCTGTACTGCTATTTCATATAATAGTGTGTTCTGTATGTTTTTTGGCATTATTACACAGTCTTCATAAGTATAAGTGTTAATGGCTGCATACTATTATATTGTCATGGGACCTAATTTACTATAGTTTATTTCCTGGGGCCTCACCAGACGATTCTCATGGTTTTATTTGGGGTTGAGCTCTGTCCATCTACCTGATAGATAGCATCCCATCCACTCGTTTTTAAAATCTCTTTCTTTCTTCCTGACAGCACACCATATGGTCCCTCGGCCAACAGTTCCACCTCCTGGTGCCAATGAGGAGATCCCCGATGACTTCGATTGGGACTTGATCACTTAGTGCATCATAGAGTGTGTCCCTCAGCCCAGGGCTGGGTGGTGAAGCCTGGCAGTGGGGAGAGAGCAGCCCTAGCCCATCACTCCCCACCTTGCATATATATATATATATATATATATCTATATATATATCTATATATAGAGAGAGATATATATATGTAGATATATATATATATCCTCTTTTTTTTCTTTCTCTGTCAGAGAAGCCACCGCAAGATGCTGCCGAAGATAACCCATTTCCTGCCTTGTTCTTCCTCTTCCTTCTTGTTTTTTTTTTTCCCTAATTCTTTTATTATTATTCTTATTATATTATTATTATTATTATTATTGGTTATATGCTGTCCCCTGTCTCCTGTCCCTATACTATGGACTGTGTCCACCCCTTGCTAATTTAAAATTATCTGGCTGGAAAGTGAGGCAATGATAGGTACAGAGAAAGATTTCAAAGTCTGATTTACCTTTCTCTCAGAGAAAGTCAATGCTAATCCCACCTTTTGGCCCTAATTTGTTTTCTGTTCTTATTAATTCAGTCCAGGACTGGAGAGGCCACATTATCAAGTAGAAGGGATCTCAAACACTGCTTGGCAGCCACAACTTTGCAGGTTTTACTCAATGGTGCTAATTTTGTCCTCTGAGCTCTTCCTTGTCCCTTTATATCTTTGCTCCTTACTTCTGCTGATCCTCATGCCCCATCAAGGGTCAGAGTGAAAGTGGTGGTGCCAGAGGGTGACAACAAAATCCTAGAGGAATAAGAGGCCTGGGGTGGGTTGAGTAGAATACTGTAAAATATTTGGAAATTGGGCATCTAACACTGCGTCAAATAAACATCCATTCGCTTTATCCTAGCGCATTCTCTATGGGAGACAGGGTGGGTCTGAGCCGGAATTCTGTTGCTATGGTGGAGATGAGGACAGCTATTCAGCTAAGGTCGGTCTTTTGGAGATGTTTTCAGTTGAACCATTTTGCCTTTTTAAACAAATTTTCTCTGAAAATTAACTGTGGCTCTTATTTGCATTTACAAATTATCCTTCAAACCTCTTTTCCCATCCAGCAAATATTGTCCTCCTTTGGTGGTTTGCTCACCTCTTCTACCCACTTCATTTTCTTCCCTCATTTTCTGGCATTCTCAAGATAGAAAAGTAAGCCACTATCACTCTTGCTTTCGTCATGTCCCAGGACAGGATGGGAATCTCTTTTTTATCTATCAGCAGAACCAAACCTAATCGGTGGTAGGAGGGTGGGCAAAGGAAAATGGACCTGGCATAGATACGGGTAGGGAATATTTCAGTTATTTAACTATGTAGACAAATGCTTCTCTTGGAATCCAGATCATTGGGGCTGAAGCTTTTACAGTAGACTGTTGAGGGGTGAAGGAAATTAGTAGTGTGGAGTACATAATCTAGAGGGAAGAGTTCAGTAGGGCCCAAGAGAGACCCCCAGAAAAAGGTATAAGGATAACTTATCTCCTTTAATAAGGAGTGGCCATGATTTTGCTGCAAAGTACTTAGTGTATATTTAATGTTAATTGTTGAATTTAATTATGGAAGGGAAGAACAATTTTACTTCTGTTGCTATTTCACTGAACATTTACTTTCTGAAAGCTACAGGACAAAATGTACAGAATGGACAAGGCTGCTCTCTCTGTGATTTCTGCTTTTTGTTCATATTCTTTCATTTCCTGATGATTTCCAAGAGATTTAGCTTTTCACTCTCCTGCTTTCCCCCCTCATCCACCCCTTCTTTTCTTTGTAAGGGAGTTGAAGAGGTCCAGTGAGGCTGAAGTAAAGGGTCAAGAAAGGGCAATTGATTAAAGAGCACTTTATTTCTTTGAAGTTCTTCGTAAGAGATAGGGGCATGAGTGGCTTGAATCCCCCATCGTGTTGGAGGGCAGTTAGTGGAGTTGAAGTATGACATAATATTTCGCGTTGGGGAAAGGAGAATTTCTCTTAGAGGGTAGCAAAATGCCTTTGCCTGGTTTCCCTATTTTAGGCATCTTTTCCATATTCTTTCCAATCAAGGTGCCTCCTGCACACAACTTCCCATCTGTTCTCCCTAAAATGTCTCCTTTACATATTATCACTCCTCTTTTCTGAAACCCTTTTCTACTCAGATCCAGACAGGGTTCACAAGGGTAGACTAAATCATACATGTAAATGTCCCTTGATCATAATTCATCTGTGTCTTAAAACTAGTCTCATTAAGAACTCTGGTGAAATTTGAGGTTAGGGCTGGAGATTGGCCATCAGGCCCCGTGGGATTTTAGCTCCCCTCCACTAAACTCAGTCTTGCTCAATGGCACAGGACAAACCTGACCCTATTTGGGCCTCAGTCCCACCCCCCCTGAAATGGAATACTACTACTTTTTCATGTTAGTTCAGCACTGCTGGACTTGAAGTATAGTCATTGTTGTTATATTGGGTGATGTGTGCAAAACTGCAGGAGCTCACTGCCTGCAAGAGGAAATAAGGGAGAAAGTGGAGGAGAAAGATAGAAGGAACAATTATTTGGTATAGATCCACCCATCCCTGCCTTCCTCTCTTCAACCCCTATGTTTCTGGTTTGGTGAGTCCTTCATACCACCCATATGCTTTGCGTTGGTGCAGGCTGGGAAGTGGGGGGTATGGTCTCACAAGTTGTTGTTTTTTTTTTTGCATGCTTTCTTAATAAAAACAAAAAAGAATGTTTCTGGTATTATTTTTTTGGTGCTGGCCTCAAATTTCTTTTTGCCAGGATAGGAAGGGAGAAATGTGAAACATTTGTTTTCAATTAGTCTTTTGCCCCTCCCCGACCTTACACTACAAGTTTTGTTTAGTTGACCGGAATTTTTTTGTAAGATTGATAGGAGAGAAGAATTTGAAACATGCCATTAACATTCCCCTTTTCACATGCTATTAAAGATAGTGAAATACCATTGGGAGAGGCAGTCACTCTTTGCAGTTTGGTATGTGGACAAGGCCACCTTGCATTCTGAGATATTTTAAAAAATTAAAATACTGCAATTTGGGGAGGAGATGGGTCCCAATTTGGGACTTCCTGTGAGTATTTACAGGTACTCAGGAGAGTTTTTCATTAAAAATGAAGGAATTCCAATTTCTAAGGCAAATGGTGCTCTCAAAAGGAGTTGGGAAATGCCAGCTATTGAATTTTTGTAACTATGCCAAATTCATTTATCCTAATATCCTACATATTAACCCCAGAAGTTTGGAACTAATACCCAGGATCTTGTGAGATGTGTTGAGATTTCCAGAAGGCTACTTAATTGCCATTAGAACAAGCCTACAGTTACCCACTAGGAGATTTATTTGCTGCATATTTAGAGATTATGATATATTCTGAATGTCAAACAATTAAAAGGATCCACGAATCTCCAAGCCTTGTAATGAACCATAAGAAAGAAAGCATTTATTCGCATCAAGTATATAAGCAGATTAAATTGGAAGGTAGCATTGCAAATATACATCGCATCAGACATTACCTTACAAGTAAAAGAATTCTTAGTTATTTGAAATTTTCCATATAGCACTTTATAACAAATTTGTAGTCCAGACCCTCACCTCAACCATTGCAAGTTTAAACTTCTCATTTTCTATTTTTAGATTAAATTATTGTATTCAGCTTATATGAAGCTCTGTTGTAGTACAGGCAAACCTGAAATTTTTGAGTTTTAACACAGCTTTATATAGAGAAAATGAGAAGGTGATACGGAGTTGAACAATGCTCTTACAAAATGAAAAGAGAGGAAAACGATATATAATGGTTGGGATAGATAAAGTGGAAGAAAATGGTCATGAATGAATTAAAGTATGATGGTTAATGAATATTAAGAAAATGGATAAACAAAAAATATGAACGTGTATGGATAAAATTCTTCATCTTTCAAAATAAGCCATTTTATCATGTCTACAAAAACTATTAGCATAAGCACGTTACTTAGAAATATGGTAGATATTAGAAGAAACATCTAAAATTGTTGCGAGGTTTACTTCTGGGAAATGGGAGGGAGTGGTTGGGCAGAGTGGGGCATGCAACTTCTTATATTTCAACATAAACCTTGAATTGTCTTTAAATTGTGTGCATGTATTATTTTGGTAAAGATAAAAATTAATTTTAAAAACCTAAAGATATTATCTGATAATTTTAGCGTGATACACACCTATAGTCATGCTTTAATAAGTTTGATGGTATTCTTGAAGGGTATTCAGTCATTTTTCAATGATTTGAAACTTTTGAAATTAGAGGTTAGTAGATGTACAGTCTAATGTGGAAGGAAACTTACAGGTAGGGGAGGAATAAGGGAATTGAGTTTAAGACAAGAAGTGAAAGGTAGATGGCTCTATCAATAAGCAGATAGAATAATAAACAAATAGACAGGAGAACTCCCCAAACAGCAGCTTACATACCAGTTCGTGAGTAAGTTTTTAGATGCCCAGTAGTCTGTCTTTACACAAGAGATGCTTATTTAGTTGTAATAATGGAAACTTAGAATTTCTATGTTCTATATCCATGAGTATCCCAAATAGGAAGCATCTGGCATTGTACTCTGCTCCAGACTCAGTCTCATAAATCCTCGTTTTCACAGACATTTTTTTTCTTGCACCTTCTTTTTATTTAAAACCATCCCCGCTACCATCAGCAGCATAACCACAAAGCCATAGAATAAATGGTCATCTTTCACTCAGAACTAGAAGAAATTGTTTTAAAATGAATCTAGAAGGGAATTTAGATATACTAAATAGAAAATTTAATGATGGAAATATCCTTTCACAATAGATTTATCCCAGGTGGATTAGTTTGGGATAGAAATAGACTGATTTTTACAATGACTCAGATTTAGCATTCATCAGAAACAAGACCTTGTTAAGAAGTCTGGGGTGGGGCTTGAGATTTTGTATTTCTAACAAATTTCCACGTGCTGCTGTTGCCACTAATTTGGGACCACACTCTGAGCACCTCTAGATTGATTCTTTGATAGTTTCTTAAATCCCCTGTTCACCATGTATGTCCCTCATCCTTTTGGAAACATGTTACACTGGGTGAATACCTAATAAGCTCTGCTTGAGTCAGTACTCCATATTTTCACACAACTCTACTGTTTGTTTCTGAAAAGACTTTGTTTGTTGTACAGCTGGTAGAATGTGTGAGGTCCTCACTGAAAGCTGCCTCTAGAATGCCCTGCATGGACTGCTTTGCTTTCTTTCTAAAATCTTTCCCCATGAAGGCATAGAGGAAGGGATTGAAGCAACTATTGGCAGATGCTAGAGCAATGGCCACATGGTCCCAGGACAGCAGAGCCTCCCCAGAGGGAGTTTCTGGGTCAATAGACAATGAGAGGACACCAAAAATGTGGTATGGGGCCCAGCAGACAAGGAAGACAATGACAACGACCATGGCCACTCGGAAGGTTTTGCTCCTGGACTTGGTGAAGCGGCCCCGTCGCATTCGAAAGACAATGAGGCTATAACAGGTCACCATGACAATAAAGGGCAGCAGGAAACCCACCACTAGCCTCGTGATGGTTATTGCCACCAGGGGTGTTGGAACTTGATTGTCATATGGAAACTGGTCTAAATTATCATCCTGGAAACCTGTCCAGGATAGCTCAGTCGTGTATAAGGAATTGCTAGAGTCACTAGAGAAAAGCTCTAAATCAGTAGAGAGGAAAGCATCAGAGTTATCCAGTGGGTTAGTTCTGTGATCATCGATGGGAAACCCACTGGGGATTGTAGGTGAGACCTTATCATCAAGTTTAAATAAAGTATAATATGGAGGTTGACTAGATAATCTAGCTGAATCCACAGGGAGTGAATCTCCAGAAGGTCTTTGAAGTGTTTGAGAATGGAGGACAGTGGTAGCTGTCCAAGGATGATCATTTGTTTGTAAAGAGAAAGCATCTAACCTATCGTCCATTTTTCCAGGCAGCTGAAAAATGGAGTTGTCAAGAGACCCATTTTCCAGTAGATCAAAGGTGAAGTCTGAATAATCTAATGAGCTATCGACACCAAAATTGTAGCCACACATATTATGGTTGTCCACAGTGAACATTTCCCGGTATATGAACACTGGTATACACATTACAAAAGCCACCACCCAGATACATCCACAGAGAACGAAGGCTGTTCTCACATTGCGGTGATTCTGGCACCAGATAGGCTTGAGTACCAAAAGACAGCGGTCTAGGCTAATGGCAGTCCGCAGGAAGATGCTGGCAAACATGTTGAGGATGACGATGGAGGGAATGAGCTTGCATAGGAGCCATCCATAAGGCCAGCGACCTTGGAGAGCCAAGTGAACCAGGGAGAAGGGCAAGGAGAGGCAGCAGAGAAAGTCTGCCAGTGTGAGATGGAGAAACCAAACTGTGTTCACTGTCCACTGCATCTTTAGGCCAGCCACCCACAGCACCAGCCCATTGCCTGGCAATCCCAATAAAAAAGTAAGGCTGAGAATGACCATAGAGAGAATTACTTGGGGTTCATCCCAGAGTTGTGAGGATAGGTCCGTTGAATTGGTCTCAGCAGAGAGAGACTCCATGGCTAAACTCCTGCAAAAAGATGAACAGAAACATTTAAACTAACATTATCTTTTTTAAAATGAGTAGTCTTAGTATTCTAACTTTCCCACACGATGATGTAGAACCACAAAGTCCCTTACGTTGTTAGTTTTTGTTCCTCGACTTCACACTGGATCACACAAAAACATTCTCTGCTAGACCATTTAAAATCTATTGTATCAATTTAAATGTGCATCAAAATAATAACCTCATTTGGAAGTCCATATCAACATAAATTTCTCCTTTTTCTTGCACTTTCAATCTCTCATTCTCCTCTAGTTTCTTTCCTTACCTAATAACCCCTATTTAAAAAAAAAAAAATGAGCCTAATGGACAAACAAACAATAACTTGTAGACCAGAGATTCCCAATTTGAGATCCATGAAAGGGCCTTGGCAAGCTCTATCACCACCTCAAATGATACAAAAAATTTTAACTTTACATATTTTAATTTCTTTGAGAGCAGAAGTTCCATCCATCCCCTCTCCCAGATTTTCAAAGGACTCAACACCACCGAAAAAGGTGTCCTAGATTCAGTTATGTCTTTTGGATGCAACCTCAGCTTTTCCTTTTGCTATCCAATGTCTCAAGAGAAGTTTACCTTCTTGGGATTGATTTCCTCATCACCCATCATTTATTTCTTATTTATTTGTTTTTTTATGAATATAATGAAAACAATAGCTTTATTATTACAAAAGCAGAATATTTGCATGAGGAAAAATTGGAAAATATAGGCAAGCAAAAATAAGAAGATAAAAATGTCATATACCATGTCAGTGATTACAACTTTAGCACCCTCATTTAGATCCTTCTGGATCTTTTATGTATATGTATATACATACACACACACGTATTTATGTATGCAAATTTTTTGTTAAGAAAAATGTAACAAAATTAGATCATACTGTGCATATTGGTTTTTAAAATTTTTTAATTGTTGTAAAATACATATAACATGAAATTTACCATCTTAACCATTTTTAAGTGTACAGTTCAGTAGTGTTAAATATATTCACATTATTGCACAATCTCCAAAACTTTTTAACTTTACGAAACTGAAACTCCATACCCTAGATAACAATTTCCCCTTCCCTCTCCCCCAGCCCTTGACAATTACTATTCTATTTTCTATTTCTAGGTGATTGACTATGGTACAAGTAGAATCATATAGCATTCATTTTCTTGTGAATGGCTTATTTCACTTAGTATAATGTCTTTAATTTTTATCCATGTTGTAGCCTGTGTCAGAATTTCCATCCTTACTAAGGCTGAATAATATTCCATTGTATGTATAGACCATATTTTGTCATCCATTCATCTGTCAATAGATATTTGAGTTGCTTCTGTTTTTAGTTGTTGTGAATAATGCTTCTGTGAACATAGGTGTGAATATATATTATTTTATAAACTGCTTTCTTTTTTCAGTTACCAGTCTCCACATTATACAGTAAGATTGTACCTTAAAGCAGGGGTCCCCACTTCCCGGGCTGAACTGGTACCAGTGTGTGGCTTGTTAGGAACCAAGCTGCACAGCAGCAGGTGAGCAGCAGGCCAGCAAGTGAAGCTTCATCTGTATTTGCAGCCACTCCCCAGCGCTAGCATCACTGCCTCAGCTCCACCTCAGATCATCAGGCATTAGATTCTCATAGGAGCACCGGTCCCTGGAGCCAAAAAAGTTGGGGACTTCTGCCTTAAGGAATACTCAATATTTAATTTTTTCCAACTTTCCCAAAAATATCTTTTGTAGCTGATTTGCCCACAATTACATCTAATATAGGATCACACTTGCATCAGGATGTTAGGGTTCTTAAGTCTCTTAATTTAGCCTAGTTTCTCTTTTTCAAGGATACTGGCTTGTTTGGGGGTCTCTTGTTCTCACCATTCACTTCT
Source organism: Pteropus alecto (assembly GCF_000325575.1). Lineage (NCBI taxonomy): Eukaryota > Metazoa > Chordata > Mammalia > Chiroptera > Pteropodidae > Pteropus > Pteropus alecto. The sequence continues at coordinate 14,031,514 of NW_006437736.1, read as the reverse complement.
TAACCCTGTGTAATTTGTCTTCTGCCCCTATTCTCCACTAAAATTACTTCTAAATAACAAATCCAAACATTCTTTGCTCGGTCGTCATCCTCCACAATATATGTGTCATTTGATACATTGGCCCCTTAACGCTCTCTTCTCTTGGTCTCTGACATTACCTTCTCCTAATTCTGAACACTCTCATAAACATACTCTACAGCTTTCCTGAACAGCTCACTATTTCAAGTTAATGCCATTTTCTGTTCCTCGACTAATGCTATTTTCTTCTATCTGCAATTATGTCCTTCACCATAACTTCTTTCTTCTACTTTTAATCTCTACCTGTTAAAATCCTAGCTATTCTTCAAGATCAAGCTCAAATATTATATCTTCCTTGAAACTTCCTCTAATAATCTCAATCAGAAATTAGTTCTTCAGCCTCTTAAAATATGTGTGTGTGTGTGTGTGTGCGCACGTGTATGTGCGTAGTTTGAACCTCTTTTCACATTCTCTGTTCAATGATGCATTTTATCTTGTAGTTATTTTAGTATCTGTCTTATTTATCATACTGGCTTTAAATTTCATTATGATAAAAATGAGTCTTGTTCCTAAATGCTTGTTCCATAGAATTTAGCATAATGCCTTATATGAGATAAACATTAAATATTGAATAGATAGATGCTCATTTTAGGGGTTTACTTTTTTACTTTTTTCAACTAAATTTAAAATTCTTGTTTTATTCATTTAATCCAGTAAAAATGCAGTCTCTTTTAACTTCTTTTTTGTTTTCCAGTTCCTAGTTCTTACTGGCTGTAACAGCATTTATGTTTCCTCTTATAGAGGCCCAAAATACTTTGTGGCTAGAAAATAGTTCTGCTGAGTTAATCGAATGTTGTCATAGGGTCTTAAATAATTAACGGAAGTTAAAATAACTGAATCAACAAGATAATAATAAAAAGAAGTGATTCTCATTTCTTTTCTTGTAGCCTTACCTACTCAAATATTCAAGTCCTGTCAGAGTCCCTTCCTTTCCTGTTGTGCATTTCGGTGACCCTGATCCACTGTGCTACTCAAAATAAATAGTTATTCATAGATTCGTAAAATATTGAGAGAAGGATAGAATCACAGAATGCTAAGATTAAAAAGAAATTTAGTAATCATCTCTCCTGGTCTCTACTCTTATTCTGCAGTTTTTGACTCTGATACTCTGCAAATTAGGTGACTTTTACATATATGCGACTAGGAGGGTTCTCAGATCCTACGTCCAATGACTGTCAGGCCAATACACTTAATACAAAGAATCACATAAATGAAAAAGTCATTGGTTTTGCTGACAAGGGGAAAGGTACCGAGAGCTGCACAAATGGAAGTAATAAAGACTGACACAAGCCAAATTTTAGTATCAAGCAATTGAATCATCTGGCAGGAGCTATTTTAAATATTACATAATATCTATTTTGAAATGAAAGTATATATAAATCAAAGTCTTAAAAGTCTTTCAGAACAAGATCACTTTCTACATTTTTCCAAGTGTTCTGACTAAAAAATACTTCTACCCTTAAGGGTAGGAGAGAATTTTTTACATTTTAGCTTTTAATACTGAATCGACTGACATCAACTAAAAAGATAAATAAAATCCTGAAACTAAAATTCTACTATGATAGGAAAAGAAAATTAGATTCCAGAATCAAATAGTAGTGATAGGATTACAAAGTCAATAGCAAGAAGGAATAAATAAAAGGATAAAAGAAAAAAAGAAAGAAATGGAATGAGAGAAAATACATATATAAAGACAAAATAGGCAATCAGTCATTTGAAAAACAAAACTATTGGGAGAATCTGAAATCAATGTTCAGAAGGAAAAACAGCCTATTTAAGAGAAGGGGGTAAAATGACATGAAAATTTACTATTAGTTTCAGAATGAAAATGTTAAGAGCAAAGATAATCGAATGTGAAATATTTAGAAAAAGAGAAGTGCTTATGGGGAGAAAAACAAAAGAAATATAAGTTAGGGAAAAAATGAGGAGAAATAGAAGGTAATAACCCTCCAATCATTATCTGTAATAAGCAAAACAAGCTATGTGCAAATCATCAAGTGGATCTAAGTTTTCTTACCAAAATCCTGTGACAGTAGCTGATGCTTCAGTACTGATCTGGAGGCCCCCACGAATTGTCTGGCTCTCACATTTAACCAATCAAGTCATAAAGTATGTTTAGAAAATTTGTTAAGCTCTTCCTCTTTCCTCTGTCTCTTCATTTGTGTTGATAAATAAAATCTACACTTTTGACTACTATTTGACTTCACATGAAGAGTTTCGAAGTGAGTCATTTCTAAATGTATCTGATAAGTAAAGTAAGAAAAACGGAAGTGGGAGGACGTAATTCTGACATTTTCTGCAGGACAGAGCACAGTTAGAATGGGAGTACTTCTGTACATAAGCTACTCACTTTATAGGATTTTGCTTTTGCTTTTTTTGTTTTGTCTTGTTTTAGAAATGCACCCAAATGATCTATGGTATGTAAGAGTCGGGGTGGGGAGTCGTTCCCCACCTGTACAACCCCATGTAATGAATCTCACAAATAACATCTCTTAAATGCTTAATATGTGTGAAGAAAAATGCCATGCCAATATCAGATAAATTAAACTATGTTCTAATCTCTTGAGATTCACAATCTAGTGGGAATATGCACCCATACACACATAAAAAAAACTGTAATACAACCCAGACTACAATGATATAAGTAACAATAGAAGTAAAACAGTAGAACATAACAGATAGGTGTGTATTTAGCCTGGGGCTATCTAGGAAAGTCTTAAGGTAGAAATAGGATCTGGGAGGGTCCTTAAAGAACTATAGGACTTCTACAGGCAGAGAGAGATGACAAGCTGTTTAGAGTGTATAAGTGGAGTTTAAGTCAGAGGCAGATGGGTGAGAGATGGCTTTAGGCATTGGGGAACAGGCAGGAGTCTGGTTAATTAGATTGTATTTCATTAGAAAGAGTGCAGAACATTGAAGCAGAACCTTGAACAAAGATTCTTGCTTAAAATATGTGAATTCTATTCATGTTATCTTTTTATGTATATGCACATAAAATAAAATTTATTTGGATGAAATATATTTGAATACTCTTGCCTGTGGTAAAGGCTTCAGTCCATATTTATCAACTTAGTCTTCAAACAGCAATAAATGCTCCTCCTCTTGTTTGCAGTCAAATCACTGTGGCATATTTTTTGAGGAAGAAAGACCCAATAAAAATGCCAAGAGCTGAGTTTTGTTGTTTTATCTATCTATTTTTCAATTATTTTAATCTAGTTATCAGAGTAGTACATACTTATATAAAAAAATTCATTGAAATAATACAGGAGTATAAAGGGTAAAAGAATAAAAGTTTTCATTTCCAGTTCCGCTGCCTGGAAGTAACTATTTTAAGGTTTCTTTTACATCTAACAATCTATAATTCCTCCATGTGATCTGGGAGTGAGAAGCTGAAAGGGCATTTCAACCAGGGGGAAGACGTGAGCACATATTAAGGTGGAGGTGAGCCCAACATGAATGGATGACACAAGTAAAGTGATTTGACTGGAGTAAAAAGGACATACTAAAGGAGTGATGAAAGGTAAGTAGGCTTTAATCTAATTGTGTGACTGTGTTTTTTTTTTCTCACCTGCAGAACAGGGATTGTGTTAGATGTTATCTATTGATACTCAAGTCCATTCCTGTCTTTCTGTACTATCTCTCTTTTAGAAGCCTGGGTGCAACTTTTCTCAGACCTTCTCTCCAGCGGGTTCTGAAAAGACTGTGCCAGAGGTTCATGGTCATGTGCTGTCAGAAAGAGAAAAGGAAATGATTGCATTTGATTCTGGAACGTAGCCAGTGCGTAGTTTGCAAATCTATTTTAAAAGTAAAAGAACAGAAACTATAAAATAGGATAAACATTAAAACTATTAAAATAAAACAGAGAAAGAGATTGAAAGGGAAATTATTTAGCTATTGGTTCCTATAGCAGCAGACAAGTCTGGTGGGCTCCTGCAATAAAGATGGTGGGTGTGGCCATGACAGCTACTGGCAACCATGGGCTCTAGCAGCATTACTGGTTCCAGCAGCAGCCACAGGCCTGTGAGTTCCTAGATTCCTGCTAAGCAGCAGCAAGAGACCCCAGTCTCAAACACAAGTACATACTTGCCCATTCCAGGTAACATCCTTTTCCACCTTTCCATTCCAATTTTAGGGAAGCAGCCTCCTACAGTTATACTATCTTCTCCCTATTTATTTCTCTAGTCCTTTCAATACTTTTGTAACCAAATCTCTATATTAAATATCCTATTTAAAGTACCTACAATGGTTTCTTTTTTAAAAATTGAAATTATCGGGGTGATATTGGTTAATAAAATCAAATAAATTTCAAGTGTACAATTCAACAATATGTTACATATGTGTGTGTGTGTGTGTGTGTGTATATATATATAATCAGGCTAAGCAAAATAAATCAGACAGAAAAAGTTGAAAATCATATTATTTCACTCATATTTGGGATATAAAATTGAAAGCAACAAACAAACATGACATATAAACAGAGACTCATGGACATAGATAGTGGATTAGCAGTTACCAAAGGAAAAAGGTGACGGGGGAGGTAGGTAGGGGTAAAGGAGTCAAATATTTGGTGACAGAAGGAAATTTAACTTTGGGTGATAAACACACAATGAT
>NW_006437736.1:13995175-14026788 GCF_000325575.1 Pteropus alecto | reverse complement strand
GTGTACCTCATTTTCTTTATCTAATCATCTATTGAAGGACACTTTTGTTGTTACCATGTCCTGGCCACTGTGAATAATGCTGCAATGAACACTGGGGCACACATATCTTTACAAATAAGTGTTTTCAATTTTTTTGGGTAAATACTCAGAAGAGGGATTGCTGGTTCATATGCTAATTATATTCTTAATATTTTGAGGAACCTCTATAATGTTTTCCATAGTGATTATACCAATTTGCATTCTCACCAGCAATATATGAGATTTCTTTTTTTCCACAACCTCTCTAACACTTGTTATTACTTGTCTTGTTGATGATAGCCATTCTAACAGGTGCAAGGTGGTATCTCATTGTGGTTTTGATTTGCATTTCCCTAATGGCTAGTGAAGTTGGGCATCTTTTCATATGTCTATTGGCCATTTGTATGTCTTCTTTGGGAGAAGTGTCTGTACAGGTCCTCTGTCCATTTTTTAATTAGATTGTTTGTTTTTTTAATTGTTGAGTTGTATGAGTTCTTTATATATTTTGGATATTAGACCCTTATCAGAGACGTTGTTTGCAAATATATTCTCCCATTTGAATGGTTGTCTCTTTGCCTTGTTGATGGTTTCTTTTGCTGTGCAGAAGCTTCTTAGTTTTATTTTGTATTTTTATTTTGCTTTTACTTCCCTTGCCTTTGAGGTCAAATTCATGACATCCTCTCTAATCCAAGGTCCCTGAGTTTAGGAGCTATGTTTTCTTCTATGCAATTTATTGTTTCAGATCTTATATTCAAGTTCTTGATCCATTCTGAGTTAATTTTGTTGTATAGTAATAGACAGTAGTCTAGTTTCATTCTTTTGCAAGAGGCTTTCCAGTTTTCCCAGCACCATTTATTGAAGAGGCTTTCATTTCTCCATCTACAATGGTTCTTTCCTGGCTTGGCAATGACCAATTTAGAGAATATTCTCTATACCTACTCTACAGGATTGTTAAGAGTAAATAAATTAATGCATGCAAAACACTTAAAACAGTGCTAGTGTATAGGTAAATGTTAGCAAATATTATGTTGAAAAACTAATGTGGCTTCCAGTTGAACATTAGATCAAAACCAGTCTCCCATCTTGGACTTGTAGTAAATAACCTACAGAATGTTCTCTTCCCAGTGATAAGTCACATCCTTTCTGTCAAATCAAGTTCTAACCCATGGCACTCAAAGATGAAGATTAGATGTACTTCCTGCTCTCTACAGTCTAACTGCCTAATTATGTACATAGAGTAAAACCAAGTAGTAACAGAAATTGAAGAACTCAAAATTCACCCAGAAATTAAAGCAATTCAGTTGAAAAATACATATAACAAAACAAAAGTGTTTAATTCCATCATAATAACAAATATCCAGTGCACTTATGCTTGGATCTTGAAGAAATCAGCCATATTTGTCATGAAAAAAATCATTCAAATATGAGTGGTTTAAAAACATTTAATAAACTTTGCTTCTTCTATTGATTTGTTGGTTATTGATTTTCTGTTATAGTATGTATCTAAGACAGCCAAGGAAAAGAGACTGAAGAAGAAGCAGACTGAGTTTAACTAACACTTTTTGTGACAGTTCTATGAAAACAAAAGTAGACAGGGGCACGAGGCTTCAGTTTGTGTTTATCTAATATATGGGAAACTGTAGGAACTTTTTTTTTTGGTCAGAGGACAGACAGAATTCAGGACTATCAGGAGGTGGATAACTCATTAATTTTGTAGGTCTAAATAAATTTTTGAGTAAATTTTGATGCTTTTTTTTTTTTTAGGTTAACTATCCTATTTGTGCATTATTTAGAAAATGTTTTCATTTTATTTCTCCGTTAGGCTTTTCCTTGCCCATTTCACTTCCACTAGAATGCATGCAAGAGAAGGTGGTGATACCAACATCCTGGGTTGGAAAACCACTCATTTTTTTCTTTCTGTGTACTGAAAAACCCAGTTTTTCATCTCTTGTATGTCCCCTCTACTTCACACAGCTGACACCATTTCTGACACATAAAGTCACCACATGCGTGAGATCTGACACTATCTCTAACTGGAGATAATGTCAGATCCTACAGGTTAAGAGCTCAGGCCCACAAGGTTGCCCTACCACCCCGCTCCACTTCAGATGCAAATCTGTTAGTAGGTCCTCAGGTTACCTACAACTTCTGTTCATCTTGGCTACAAATCAGAGGTTCCCATGACTTCCACCCCCTTGAATTTCATTATTTGCTAGAGTGGCTCACAAAACTCAGGGAAACACTTACTTACATTTACCAGATTATTAAGGGATATAATAAAAGATACTGGTGAAGAGCCAGATGAAGAGATACATAAGGTGAGGTCTGGGAGGGTCCCGAGTGCAGAAGATTCTGTCCCCACGGAGTTGGGGTTGCTTCATTCTCCCAGAGTGGATGTGTTCACCTACCTGGAAGCTCTCCAAACTGTTCTTTTGAGATGTTACAAAGGCTTTATCATGTTGACGTGATTGATCTTTAACTCCATTTTTAGCCCTTTTTCCTTTTCTAGAGAATTGGAGAGGTGGAGACTGAAATTCTTGGCTTGGTCTTTCCAGTGACCAACCCTCATCTAGGAGCCATCCAGCAGCCCACTCAGAGTTACCTCATTAGAACAAAAAGGGCCACACACTAAACGTGACAGGCCAGGGGAGGCCAGCATGGCAGGCCTTACAAACATAGAGACTGAAAGTAACCACATAGGATGGTCTGAACAAAAATATCTAACTAAAAATGGGTCATGGCAGGTAGTCACATCCTAAGACTATAGCTTTCTTTACAAAGATCAGTCTTTACCTTAAGTGAGCCTGTCTATTGTCTTTTTGCATCTAAGACAACGTACCTTTGAAATGTCAGAATAACCTCCTTTTGCAGACTCCTCAGGGCACACCCACTATAACAGAGCAGGAGACCACAGAACCCCTCATTGTTATCTTGTTCCCCCAAAGACCATCTCTATGTGCTGTAAATGTTAATTATTGACTATCCTGTACCCACTAATGTAAAAAAAGTCCGTGTCTCTCCATTTTACTTTTTATCTAACCCCAGAGATTTCCCCGCTTTGCTTTCTCCCACTCCCTTAATCTACCACCATTGATTTCATGTAACCCTCTTACATCTCCTCCTTTGAGTCTAATGTATAAAATAAGCTGCAAACCTGCTATTCTCCAGAGTATTTTCTCAATTCATTGAGATTTTGCTTCTCAGCAATTGTCAATTTGGTTCAAATAAACTCATAAAAATTCTCTACAGGTTTGGACATTTCTTATTTTGATGTTTCTTTCACCCAGGAAATTACAAGGGTTTCAAGAGCCCTATGAGTTAGGAATTTACAAGACTTTTGGAGCCTTGAGTTAGGAGCTAAGGGCAGAGACCGGGATATAAATTTCTTATTATCAATCACACTATCACACATACCCATTCCAGATGAAGAAAACGCTCCTTCTAAGTCTCTTCAAATCATTTTATATTGGTCATATTTGTCAACCATTTAGGGGAATATGGTGTTGAAATGGTAACTCCATTTTAGTTAATATGTTTTCTGTTGTATAGCTTCCAAGATACTAATAATGAATGTGTTAATGTTTATATTTACCTAAACAAATGTGATAATTCTTATTTCAAATGTAAATTAGAATTAATAATAGTAATAACTCATACATTGAGAGCTAATCCACCAGACACCGTGCTACTTCATTAACTGTATGTTATTTAACTCTCACAGAATCCCAATGATGAGATAGGTACTAATATTAGTACCTTATCCAAAAAGACACCCACTATGACAAAGCAGGAGACCACAGATGATGCAAAGAGGCTAGTGAGTTATCAAGGTCACATGACTATGTGACAGAATTAGAACCAGACAGTTGGCCTCCAGAACCTATATTCTTAGCTCCCCCATGAATGTTAATACAGTCAATTCTCTTGGTATTTATGGTAGATATGTTCTATAAAGTCATCAAGAACACTAAATTGGTAGATACTGAACCATTGTTCCTAGGGGAAATACAGGGTTAGGTTCCTGCCAGCCTCTGATCACAGCATTTTGGTCAACTGATTAATACATAACTTTGTTTTATGTGTGTCTCTTTAAAGGCACCTTAATTAATATATATTGATTCATTAACATTGACCTCTCACAACAGTATAACTCATGCCTGAATGAAATTTATCTAACACATGTGTTTTCTCAGTAAGGCACTTCACAGCCCTCTTGTGTGTAGGAGCACTACACAGCACTTCAGCACTTTGCTTGGGGGCCATTTTAAACAACAAAATCACCAACAAAAAGCACAAGAGTGTGAAAAACTTGGCCTTACATAGACCTTGGGAGTAAAAGGCACTGCTAACAATATGAAAACCGAAACAGGAAGGGATCACTCCACCTTGTTTGACTGAAGCTATGTAAGTGCATATCTTCTGACTCAAGTTTTTTTTGTCACCCTATGCATGTCCAAGAGTGACTGTGAAAGTTTAGCAAATATTGGTTTTGGGAAATTTTAGTGAGTGGGCAAACTCACAAATATGAAATCCATGAATAATGAGGACTAACTGGAATTCCTAAAACTCTTGAATATTCTGTCTATTTTCTAGATGGAGAAGTTGGAAGAGAAATGAATTACTGAGGTAGAATTTCATATTGGTTAAAGACCTAGGCTTAAAGATACTTAAATCTCTGTTTGCTACTTGTGATAGTGAACAAATGATTTATTCACACTGTATCAATTTCTTCACCTGTAAAATGGGCATGTAATAATAGTACCCATCTCTTGTGAAGATTAATGATACAATGCACATAAGCATGTAGAACAGTACTCAGTACTTAACAAATGTTAGTCATTACTGTACTTCAAACATAGGCACTTGAATACTAATAATACATGCAAACATTTAAACATAAGACAGGCAACTGTTGTGTTGATATCAGGAATTTAGAGGTTTTCTTTGCTGACACTAATGTATTTGGATGAGCAAGTGAATAACCTTTCTGTACCTCAGCATTATTTTTTTAATGAAAATGAGGATAATACTACCTATCTAGGCAAGATTTTTGTGAGAAATAAATGAGATAATGTATATGAAAGCATTTCGTAATCTTAAAGGTGTATATAAATACGAGGTTATATTATCATTATTGTTATACAGAAATGTTTATTGTTGAAATCAATAACTGACGACTTAATTGCTTCACATATCACCTTTTAAATTTATTGTGAGGTATATAATATATTCAAGAGTGTATATAATAAATATGTACATTTTGAATAATAAAAAAGTGACCAACCATGAGCTTATCATCTAGTTTTAGAAGTAGAATGCTACCTGTCTCCCAAGCCCCTTTAGTGCCCATCCTTATCTCTCTCCTGCACCCTCCTCCTCCAAATATCAGCAATTAAGAATTTTGTGTTTATCATTTTCCTACATTTTAAAAATGACTTTGCCACCTAAGCATATTTTTAAAAACTATACAATTTTAGATTTGTCCATTTTTGAATATTGTGCAGATGGACAATTTTGATTTTTGTTGTCATTGTTATTAACTTTTCCCCCCACCCAACATTATGTTTTTGTCATCTATCCATGTCGATGTACAAAGCAAGTAGTTCATTCATGTTCACTATTTACACTATCCCATTATATGATTATACCACAGTTGAATTGTTCTAATAATGGACATTTGTTTCCAATGTCTTGCTATTACAAATGATAAACAATGTAGCAATAAAATTCTTGTGCATTTTTCTTAATTACTACAGTCTGTCCTCCATGTATGTGGTTCTGCATCTGCAAATACAACCTACCTTGTATTAAAAATATTTGGAAAAAAATCTTACAGTGTTACTGACACATACTGTGTAGTTAGGCTTATGATGGTTACCTCTGTATTGAATATATATAGAGGGTTTTTTTCTCATCATTATTCCCTAAACAAATGGTATAACAACTATTTACATAGCATTTATATTGTATTAGGTATTATAAGGAATCTAGATAAAATTATAAGTAATCTAGATAAAGAAGGATATGGAATGTGCATAGGTTATATGCAAATGCTATGCCATTTTATATAAGAGACTTGAGAATCCGAGGATTTTGGTATCCTTAGGGGGTCCTGGGACCAAACCCCTGTAGATATCGAGGTATACAACTATACATCCAGCCCCTGGATGTATGTTTGTACCTAGTGTATATATGCAGGAGTTGCTCTTCTTAAATCCTGTGATAAAGTTTGAGCATGTTCAACTTCACTAGGTACTGCCAATCTCCCACCAATTCCCATTGCCCAACATCCTTGTCGACAGTGGGTATTGACAGATTCAAAGTTTTTTTGACAGTCTGATGTGTGAGAAATGTCCTCTACGACTCTTCACTGAATAAGGAGGTTATTCTGGAAATCAAATATTTCCTTAATAAATCATCCACAGACTTAAGTAATTACAGTAGGGAGTAGAAATTCTTCGTGTTGTGTTTGCATTTGATGATGTAGTACTGGTCTTGGCAGAACTGGGAGGGAAAGCGGACATCTTTAACTCTAGTGTTCAATCCTTCTCTTAATTACATCAAGCACCTGCCACATGCTTCACGTCCTCAGGATGGGTGGAAATTCTCAAAAGATGAGTTATTGCTACACATTGCACACTCATTTTAAACAATACATATTCTGCAACTCACTAATAGCATTCAGTAATTTATCAGGTCATTTCTCCATTATTTAATTTTTAGTTTTTACCTCTTGGACTCTCATGTTTCACTTTATTATGAAATATTAAAAACACAAATAAGTATACAAAAATATAATTTACATCAGCTTTATCAAGTTATAACTAATCAGCTTTATTAAGATCTTAATTTATTATTTGCTGTATTTACTTCAGGTATTTTTTTAAAGACATATACTCTTTTCTCCAATTTTTTATCTCCCTATTTCCCCAGAGATACTTTTCGTTCACCAATTACTCCTATACTTTTACTACATATGTATGACTCCATAAGCAATAATTTTATTTTCATGTTTAAAAATTTTATATGAATAGTTTTTGATTTGCCATTACAAGTCATTACTGTTATTATAAGAGTAACATAAAGAAAGGTATGAGTTTCCCTTCCTTTCCCCTTTCTATTTTCCAGAAGTACCAGTCCCTGTTAAGAATCTTAGCTATAGTCTCATAACTATTTTATGCCTATCAAGCCTATTTTATATTGATTTTTTATACAACTGACCTAATATTATACTTTTCTTCTATACTTTGCAGTTATCACTTATCAATTTACCTTTTTATATCAGAACATATCGATAAATCTCAGTTTTTAACAGGCACATAGTACTTCATTGATAGATATACCGGTTATTTATGGGATTGATCAATTACAGATTTATGGACAATTAGATTATTTCCATTTTTAAGTTACAAATATACTACAATAAATATTCCACATATCTTTGTATACTTGTGAAGCTATCTATATGGTTTATATTAAATGAAAAATATATAGATGTATGTGCAAAACTACACAAGTGTGTTAATTTTGAACCAAAATCTTGGTGTTTCCTGTGTTGGATAGTGCGGTGTGGTGAAAAGAGTGTTTGTAAATCACAAGAGATGAGGTTCCAATTCTCACTCCATCGCCAACTGTGTCTTTGGACAAATGATTTAAAAAGTCCAGGGTTCAGATCTTCCACGTGTAAAATATGGGATTTCAACTACAAGGGCACTAATGTTCATTCTAAGTTATAAAGATCCGTAAACTATGATTCCAATCTTTATTACATTTTTTGTCACTGCATTAATAGAAATACCAGGATTTAGAAAAATTATACTTTAACAAGTATTTTATGATAGATAACAGTACCTTAAGCAAAGGTAAATCATAATTTTTAAATTTGTGATAAATAACTTTGTGTGTGTGAATAAAGAAGAGATGGGAAATACATTACTATTTCATGCTACTACTATTTCATATACATCTAATGACTCATCTGTGGAGATAAGTCAAGAAAACCATTACTTTTTTTTAATGTTTAAATTATATCTAAAAGTAATCAAGGTTTGAGACGAGTGAGGCTTCTGTCATTTCCAACAAAGGTGCTTTTATTGAACTTGGTTAAATCACATTTACTTAGTCACAAGTATGAGAAAATTAGCTAAATCTATTCTCCAACCCAGAACTTTTGAATTGTGTAGCTGCTGCCACCTAGTGGTGAGCAGAGGTGAATTCTCATTATATTCTGGAAATTGTAATAGACGTTGGGGAAATACATGTTTCTTGCCCTTGGAATATAGATGTATCTATAAATAGTTGAATGCAATGTAATAAGAACTAAAACCAAAGTATTAAAAATGTTATGGGAACATAGAGGAGGGACTTACTAGTTGTATTTAGGAAAGTTGAGGAAAGTTTCTCAGAGAAATTATTATTTAAAATATATCTGAAGGCATTTTACCAAGAAATGAGTGGGAAGAGTATTTCAGCATGTGCAAATATGTGCGGCATGAACAAAGACGGTGTGTTTGGAAAATTATGGCAATGTGATCAGTTAAGTTAGAAAGGACATTGTGGGTAAGAGTGAGGAAAAGGATGTGAGAGAAGTGATTCTCAGTGAGTCTGGAAGAAGTTGGGGCAAGATTATGAAGAATCATCTAGGTAATGAGATTAGACTTTATTGTACAGCCAGAGGAGGGTGTATGGCTCTTCTAAAAGCAGAACAAAATGTACATAATGATCTTAGTATGTGATCTAATTATTAGAAATACTTTTGGTCTTTCTTCATTACTTTTTTATCTTGTAAAATGGTGATCAGTGTTAGAGCCCTTCTTATTTTTTCCCTGTGAGTCAAGAGGTACTATTGGGTATTGAAATTAATTTTATGAGTTGAGAACAACATTAGAATAGAATAGAATAGAATAGAATAGAATAGAATAGAATAGAATAGAATAGAATAGAATAGAATAGAATGAAAACTATAAACTGCCATCTCATTTAGTAAGGGTAACATTTTAGGAAACCTTTGTTTCAATTATATATGAGTATACATGAGTGCATTGAGTTCTAATATAAAATGTGTTCTTATTGTGTGTCATAGTTAAAAAATAAAAAACTTTTAAAAGACTGTATTAATGTCTAAAAGTCTCTCCTAATTCAAAGTTTCTATACTTCTACTACCTTCTAATAATTCTTTGGAAATAAACATCATTAATTTAATTTACAGGCAACTTGAAAAGATTTTATTGGTAGTCTTTCAATGGAATATATAAAACATTTTAAAAGTTTGAGGTCTACCTATATTACTGACATAAAAAAGTGTCTATTGTTAAGAGCAAAATATGAACAGTATGTTCATTTGTGAAAATTCATTATACTCACAATACACACACTTATAAACGCATAATGCACAGAAAATACCAGGAAAAATATACAAAACACTGATTACGGTAGTTAATTCAATGGAGAATAACAGGAGAATGGATTTTGAGGAACAGGAAAGTGGACTTAAATTTTTTTAAAATAAATTTTATTTAGTTATAATTTACATACAATACACCATTTTAAGTATACAATTTCTTAATTTTTGACTAATATATACATTTTGTGTAACCAACACCACAATCAAGATATAGAACATTTCTATCACCTACCTGACCCCAAATAGCCTTGTACCTTTTCCTATTCGATCCCTACCTTTGGCACCAAGCAACCACTTATCTAATTTCTGTTTCTATAGTCTTCTCCAGGATTTCATATAAATAAAGTCATACAGTATGGACTCTTTTAGGCCTGGCTTCTTTTGTTCAGAATGTTTTTGGGATCTATCCATGTCATTGTGAGTTTTAGTGGTTCAAATCTTTTTATTGCTATCACTGAGTATTAGTAGTTTAATCCTCTTTATTGCTATCCTATATATTACAATTACTTATCAGTATGACTCTACCCTATTATGTGGATACACTACAATTCGTTTAGCCATTCATTTAGTGTTTTTAGTTTTTGGCTATTGTAAACAAAGCTTCTATGAACATTTGTATATATGTCTTCTGTGGACATATGTTTTAAAATCCTGTGAATAAATATCTCAGAGTGGAATGCTGGGTCATATGATAAATGTTTAACTTTTAAGAAAATACAAAACTTTGTTTTCCAAAATGGTTGTGCCATTTTAGCTCCACATTAGCAATGTATAAAGTTGCTCCATATCCTTGCCAGCACTTTGCTGTTTTCAAGTTTTCTTTTAAGCCATTCTATTAGACATGTTGTCTTGTGGTCTCTATTTAATTTATATATTTTCTGAATAGAAGTCATTTGTCAGATACATGTATTGTGAATATTTTCTCAGTCTGTGGCTTGCATTTTCATTTTCTTAATGGTAATGGCATCTTTTGAAGAGTAAAACTTTTTAATTTTGAATAAAGTCGAAGTTAACAAATATTTTATGGTTTGTGGTATATTTTATCTAAAAATATTTTCCTACTCTAAGTTTGCACAAATTTTATTTTTTTTCCTAGAAGTTTTATAGTTTCAGCTTATGATCTATTTGAGTTAATTTTTGTGTATGGTGTGAGATATGGGTTATTTTTTTTTCCAGTTGTTCCAGCACCATTTGTTGAAAAGTTTATCTTTCTCCATTGAATTGTCTTGGCATTTTTGTCAAAAATAATTTGACCATACAGATGTAAGCCTATTCTGGATTCTCTGTCCTGTTACAGTGATCTATGTGATTTATATGTCTACCCTTATGCCAATACATCACACTCTTGATTCATGTATCTTGATTCTTAATATGAAAGGGAAATTCTCCATCTTTGTTCTTAACTGTCAAAGTTGTTTTAGTTATTCTAGGACCTTTGTTTTTCCACATGCATTTATAAATCAGGTTGTCAATTTCTAAAAAAAAAAAAAAAGCCTGCTCGGATTTTGATTGGGACTGCATTGAATGTATGGGTCAATTCGGCAGAACTGACATTTTAACAGTATCTTTCAACACATGAACATGGTATATCTATTTGTTGAGGTCTACTTTAACTTCTCTCAGCAATATTAAATTTATCCCGAGGTGTCATGGTTTTTGATGCTATTGTAAATTTAAAAAAATTTTAATTTCTGATTTATTGCTAGTTATGGAACTGCAATTGATTTTAGTGTATTGACTAACTTGCAACTTTGTTAAACTCAGTTGTTCTTTTTCTTTTTTTTATGTCTCAGCATTCTCTTTGTTCGTAATGATGTCCTCCATGAGTCAAGGCAGTTTTATTTCTAATCCATAAACTTGTTCTTTTGCTTGCCCTATTGTATTGACAAGGATCTCTAGCATTATAATTAACAAAAATGTTGAGCGCATAACTCTTGCCTTGTTCTTCATTTTAGCAGAAAGGCATCCAACATTAACCATTAAGCATTATGTTAGCTGTAGGTTTTTAATAAATGCCCTTTATCAGACTGAGGAATTCCCCTTCTCTTCCTAGTTTGCTGAGTTTTTATTATGAGTATTGCATTTTTTCATATATGTTTTTGCTTCTTTGGAGGTGATTATGTGCTTTTTCTTTACATTGCTAATTTGGTGTTATATTTATTGATTTTTGAATGTTAAACTAACCTTAAATTCTTAGGAGTAAATCCCAATTAGTTATGACATAGTGTCCTTTTTACACATTAGTGTATTTGATTTGTTGAAATTTTGTGAAGATCTTTTGCTCAGGAGGAAAAATTGGTCTATAGTTTTCTTATAACATCTTTGCCTGGTTTTGGTATCAAGGTAATGATTGTCTCATAAAAATTGGTTGGAATTTTGATTTTTCCTCTTCTATTTTCTTAGAGTTTGTATAGAATTTATACTATTTCTTTCTAAAATGTTTGATCAACAGTGAAGCCATCTGGGTCTGGAGTTTTCTTTTGGGGAAGATTTTCAGTTACGAATTCAACTTTTTTAATAGATACAGGGCTATTCGGATTTTCTATGCCTTCTTGAATTATTTTAGGTAAGTTGTGCATATCAATGACCATTTCATTTATGTTATTGATTTGTTAGTATTAAGTTGTCCATATATAGAGATGTAGACTTTCATTTTTCATTTAATACTCTTCTATACTCTTTGAATTTTTTGCAGATTACATGTAGGGTCCTGAAATTGGGGAATAGGCCAAATTAATGTTAAATAATTAGTTTTAAGTAGAAAGTTTGTGTATTCAACAACAATCATTGTCTACTATGTGAAGGGCATTGTGCTGGGTGCTGAACAAGCAAAGTTCTTGTCTTTATGGATTTTATGGCATAGTAGGAGCTATTTAATGTATAATATCACATTAGGTATCATAAAAAGGTATACCAGAAGCAAGAGGAAGCATTAGAGAAAATTCATCTAATTCATCTAAAGGACCTAGGAAAGTCACAGAGAAGATATTATTTGAGCTAACATGTGAATGTATCAGTTTGCCAAATTGACAGGCTAGGGGAGAGCATTTAAGGTAGAAAGTATAATGCATGCAAAGGTATGAAGAACATGGAAAATTTAGGGAATCAGAAGTAGTTGAGGATTACTGAAATTTTAAGTGAAAGTTTGCTGGGGCTTTTCGTTGATATTCTTTGGTTTGTTTTAAATCTTGGATCTCTTTCTACGGCTTTAATATTGAAAATATATATATAATCTAGTGCAAAACATCTCAAGGTAATAAATATGGCATTAACCATTTATTATTGATAGACATTCACGTTGTTTCCATTTTTTTCACTATTATAAACAATGCTACAATAAACGTAGTACGTATTTTATGCATATAAGAATATCTCTAAAATATCTATTAGTGGATTTGCTAAAATGAAAGTTATATGCAATATTTTCGTCAATTGTGCTAAATGGCCCTAAAAAATACTGTACCGATTACCATTCGTGCAAACAGTGTATGAGAGTGGCCAATTTCTCACAACCTTGCCTTGGACAGATATGATAATTCTTTTTGAATTTTAAGGTATCACTGAGCTACCTAGATAAATTAGAGACAGGTTTTTCAATAGTCAATATAATGAAGTGGTGAAGATAGCTACCGTTGTAGTCAGACATACTTGTGTTTATATTTTGGTTTTGCCATTTGCTATCTGTGCTAATTAAATCGTTTTACATGAGAGTGTCGTGGCAAGTTTACATTTGGAATGTGCAGTAACATATTTATAGAGCGAGTTCAGTAAGATTTATAACAGAACTGGAAAAAATAGCAGCCATTAAATAGTTCATTACGCTTCCTGATTTTGTCAGTAATTGGGTGATCTCACTTAAGGGTTTAAGAAGGTCAAGTTTTCCAAAAGATAACCAGCATACACAACTGAAAGTGAGGAATATTATTTTAACAGGTGCTGTTGTGGAAAATATAAGAGAGAAAACGGTGCTATTAGGCAATTAATCAGGCTGGGAACTTTTAACCTTTAGACTCCGGAGGGTTAAAAATCCACCCTATGACTTGATCACATATTTCCAGCAGGCCCTCAGTTCCAGTTTACCGACGGATGGATACTCCTTTTCTGCCAGGAAATTACAGTTAAGAAGTTACTCTTGGAAGAAAAAAATTCGCCAGATTTCAAGATGGTCCTCATCCCCCCAGGGCATCGCTGGAACTTGCCGGGAGCAAAATGGCGGCTTTCCCTCATTACCTCTCGGGGATGGAGATTTCCACAACGTGAGTCAGGCACTGGGATGGCATCTTCGCCATTACCCAAGATGGTGAGCCGCGTAGCCTCACCGTTTCCAGGGTTCAGTATGGCTTCCCCAACCCGCGCCACCGGAGGTTAATCTCAGGAACCAAGATAAACTGGAGCGGGAGCAGCGAAAGCGGAAGTTGTCGTGCAACGCAACTCTCCGCTCCACGTCCCGCCCCCGGTTCTACGCCCCGCCCCCGGCGGCGCGGAGAGCAGAGCCAAGATGGCGGCCGAGCTGGAGTACGAGTCTGTTCTGTGTGTGAAACCCGACGTCAGCGTCTACCGGATTCCGCCCCGGGCTTCCAACCGCGGTTACAGGTACTAACCCCAAGGCACTGCAGCGTGTGCGTACCCGGTCGGGGATGACAGTTTCCTTCTCAGGTAGCAGCTGCTCGTTCCTGCCACCGCCACCTCTGGGTTGTCACCTTGCTAGCCTCCCCACCTGGGCTGTTATTGCCCTGTCCTCTTGCTCTTCCCCTACCCTGGACTGCCATCATCTTTGTTTCCTCCGCTTTAAAAAAAAAAATTACCATCCTGCATCTTGCCATCCCTCTCCCCCGCCCCGCCATCTCTCTCTAGGTTGCCCATCTCTGCTCTCCATCATCCACATCCATTCCGCCTGCTCCTTCGTTAGTCACCTTTTCTTCGCTCTTCCCTGCGTCCTTCAGTTTGCCACCCTCATCCCCACGTCCACATTTCCAGTACTCCGTGCATGTGTGAGGCCAATCGTTGTGTTGTTGGCCAGTCTCGGGATGATCTAATTTATCTTTGTGCTGTTGTCAGCCTTGCCACCGATTGTCATCCTCCATTGGGTTTTCCTTTCAGCTCTTTTGTCAGTGGGCAAAGGTTATGATTGCAGGTTTTCCAATGGTTGTTCATACTGTTTCTTTTTAATATATTTTCTTGATGATGATATACTATTGTCTATTTTCCTTCCCTCCCTCTTCTCTTAACTTCTCCTATAGCTTTTCCCTCCAGAGTTAATGCAGCATTTTCTCTGTAGGGCTAACTAACCCCCTTGTAATTCAGTGACCATGAGGGTCTGAGGATGCCGTAGGAAGTCATGAAGTCATGTAGTGGAAAGGGTTAACATGTAACTCACTGGGTTACATGTTAAAAAATATGAGTATTACCCTTGGCAACTTAACAGTTGTATGACTTTGGACAAATCTCTTAAGCTCTCCAAGGTTCAGTTTTCTTATCTGTAAAATAGAAAAAAAAAGTTAATGATAATAAAACCTGCTGTAGTTACGTACCTCACAGAAGTATTTGGAGGGTTAAATGAAATCGTATAATAAATGTGAAAGCATTTAGGAAACAGTAAAGCAGTATATAAATATATGATACTGTTCTTATTCCTCTCTCTGACTTATATCATCATCATGATTTTTTCTCTTGGCATTTATTATTACTTTGGCTGAAAGTTTATCCTCTCCTTATGTCCATTATCTTGCCTATTTACCAGAAGGTCATTCCTCATGAATCAGTATCTTTGTGGTTGGTGACCTGTGCACTAGACCCTGTGGGTTGTACCTTTTCGCAAAGAGGTAGTCCTCATTTCATGCTTTCTATCAGACCCAAAATTGAACATGAGTGAAAATCTACATGCTTTCGAATGGTAGTACTATTTGCGTGATTCATCTGAGACATTACTTTGTTTGGGAAGCCCTCCTGGACCTTCCCACTCTGGCTTAGGTATATTCTCTGTGCTTCTACAGCACCTATACCTGTCTCTGCTCCAGTGCCCATCGGTATTGTTATTGTTTTGTCTACTGTTTCTCCAGACTAGACTATGAGCAACTTGAGGTTTTTTTAACTTTATATTCCAGGATCTAGCACAATGTCTGACACATAGTGGACACTCTGTAAATATATTTCTGAAAGATGAAATTAGTAGATTACACTTCATCATGTAAATTAGCATCGATCTATTAAATAAGGAAAATAGCTCATGCCTTTCAACTTTAGGTGTTAAGACTTCCTAAAGGATATGATACGCATTGAAGTGGGGTTCTGTTCTTTTTCTTTTACTTAAAGACCTTCCTTCTCTCACTCATCTGATGAGTTTTCTATCTTCACTTACTTGTCAATTATCCTTGTCAATTAATTACACTGAGCCATCAAAGCAGTTTCTTAATTTTTTTTTATTCTTTTTCTCTTTTTCGTTCTGTGTTTTCTATTCTTATCATTGGTATTTTCTATCTTCCAAGAGGCATTTTATCATCAACCACTCTTTTAGTATAGTGAATGAATAGAGCAGAACTAAGTTTGAATAGTGATTCTCATTCGTTTTCTGGGTTACCTTTGGCACATCACTTAACCTTTTTGAGCTTTAGTTTCCTCATCTATAAAAATGGATATACTACTACTTACCTTATCAGATCCTCTCACTTAATTTTCACACAAATGGGCATAATACCTGGCACATAATAGATACTTGATAAATATTGCTTTTCTGGTTTTTTTTTTTTGTCTGCATAATCTTTTCTTTTTGTTTACCAGAAACCATTTTACATCATAAGCATGATTTCTCTAGGCTGCCATTAAGGGAAAAACTGGGCTTTTTAGGAAGCAGGAGAAATCCTTTTTTTAAATGACTAATAATATTAGAGGAATAAATGACTTTGATTCACCTAGTGTAAGCTGTTGCTTCCCAGACTTTTACGGACCATACCAGTGGAAGGAAAATTGATGAGAAACTTATAAATAATTAGAAAATGGTTTCCCAACCTATAAAACTTTTTTATTTATTACTACCCTTCTCTCCAGCTTAATTAATATTAAATTCCCTAGTGTGTTTTAATGTAATGAAAAGAATGCTAGACTTTGATGTTAGGCACTATTACTGTGTTATTGTCCTTCATTTGGGGGTGAGGTAGAGAGGATAAGCTTTTCCTTCTATTTTGTATGGCTGTTGTAAGGATTTATTGCTAAGGTAAATGAAAATTTGTGAGATCAGTTTAGAGTGTTGTCTGAAGACAAGCAAAACTAAGAGTTCTTCAGGCTGGGTCTTAGAAGTGGGAGAGGAACTAAGGCTGAGGGCTGAGGGCTGAGGGCTGAAGGCTGAGGGTTGAGGAAAACTGCTGCCATGAATTTGTAACAGAATTTGTGAAATATTGGCCCTTAGACACACAATAATTAAGACAAGGAACCTGTCTAAACAAACACATCTAGTAGGCTTGTTCCTAATATTTTCAATAGCTATTTTTACTATGTCTGGCTCTTTGTGGTATGGTAGCATCAGTAACAACTAATTAAAACTTTTTTTTTAATAGATAGGGAACCTCTAGAGTGCTCTATTCTGGATCAGATTCAGGTATTTAAAGTTTTTGAGAGCAAGGCATCAAGAGAGAAGGACATGACGATGTTTATCTTTAAAATCCTGTGCAAAATCTGTACTAATTTAAATTTTCGCTTTCCTCCTTTCCACCTTTTGCTTACCTGATTGTTAAACTCATTCTTGTTCAGATATACCCTGTTGTTACCTTTCTCACTTGGACGTATTAGTCTTCAGAGTCCTAAGGGATGAATTATTAATAACTTTGCCCTCCCTTTTTTATACTCCTGGCAAAAGAAAATCACAAATGCAATGTTTTTTAAAATTGGTCATATTTAAATAAAGTCTTAAATTTCATTCAAATTCATTTATAACACAGATTATAAATATTTAGTGTTGTCTAGCGTTTCCATGGACAGTTTGATCTTTACCCACATATCTTTCCTGAACTCTAGACTCATATATTCAACTGTCTATATCTTCTCTTGAAATCTACTAGATATTTCAGACTCAGCATAACCAAAACCAAACTCCTGATCTTTCTTCCCAGTCATGCCTTCCTCATCTCAGTTATTGGCAACTCCTTTGCTAAGGCTAAACACCTTGGAGTTATCTTTGACTTTTCTCTTTCACCTCACATCGAATCCATTAGAAAATCCTGCCGCCTTTACCTTAAATATATCCAGAATCTGGCTGCTTCAGCTATTCTCTCTTCCTAGTCACCATCATGACTTTTCTATTACTGTAATAGTCTTTTAACTAATCCCCCTGCTTCAGCACTCATATCCTTACATCTCTTCTACACAGAGAAGACCAAGTAATTCTTTTAAAATAAAATGGAGATCATGTCACCTCTGTTTAAAACCTGTAATGGCTCCTCTTCTCTTTCACTCAGATTAAAAACCAAAGTTCTTACAATGGCCTCGAAGGCCCTACGAAGGGTCCTACGTAACCTGGCCTTCTGTTAGCTCTTCCACTTCATCTCTTTATTCTAACTACAATGGCCTCCTTGCTTGAGGGCAAACATTCCAGGAATGCTCCGACCTTAGCATCTTTGCACTAGCTGTTTCCTATGCCTGGTATGCTTTTCCCCCAGTCTCTGCATGGGCAGCTCTCACTTTTCTTCACATTTTGCTCACATTTCACCTTGTTGATAAAGCCTACCCTGACCACCCTCTTGCATGCTGCAACCTGTTCACTCTCCCACTGCCCTCCCGTCTTCTTTTTCTGCTTCTGCATTTTCTTTTTACCTTAGCACTTATCACCTTCTGAGATACTAATTATTTTACTTATCTATTATGTTTCTTTTTTATTGCGTATTCTGTTAGAATGTAAGCCTCACAAGGGCAGGGATCTTTGTTTTGTTCACTGACGTTATCCCAAGCACCCAGAACAGTGCTGTGACTTACTGTGTACTCTGTAATTATTGGTTGAGTTCACTGAAAAGTAATACTATTGGACTCCAGAATCCTCAAATGGTAACATTGTCTTCTATTTGTTTTGGACTGTCTGCTACATGAGTTATCTATATAGAGGGGATTGTGAGTTATTATTTAATAGGTAGAAAGAATAAGTAATCCAGGACAAGGGAAATCGAAATATGGCAAATGATTTTTTTGTAGATTTTTCATAGATTAAAGACATGGATTCGAGGCCTGAGGCTTCCCATTTTCCTATCCTAGGGCATCTGACTGGAAATTAGACCAGCCAGATTGGACTGGGCGCCTCCGAATCACTTCAAAAGGGAAGATTGCCTATATCAAACTCGAAGATAAAGTTTCAGGTAATCTATGTTGGTGGCTCTCTAACATATTAAGGATATTGGTGTGGTGTGCTTTTGTAAGTACCTTTAAGTTGGGGATTGAAATGGAAATAGTTGTTAATTGGAGTTTTAGATTTTTTGCTTCCTTCACTCACAGAAGTCTTTCTCTTATCTGTCAGGTGAACTCTTTGCTCAGGCACCAGTAGAGCAGTATCCTGGTATTGCTGTGGAGACAGTGACAGATTCCAGTCGTTACTTTGTAATTCGGATCCAGGATGGTACTGGTAAGGGAGCTGGGATTTGGAATGGGATGAAATTAGGAAAATAGTTAATACACTTCGTTGTATCTTGACTGCATTTATCTTACTTTTTTACTAAATTTTTCCTCCCCTTTCTCCAAAGTTAACTATAGTTGCTAAAGAGAAGGATTTACATGTTATTTGTAATAGATAGGAACACAAGTTCAAGATGTAATTAATAGGTAGATGTAAATAAATCAAAATGTACTTTTAACAAAGGAGTTTACACATATTGCCCATTTGTTGTTTTGGTGCCTTTTGGTGGGACTATCTTAAATCATCTATATCTAGGCTAATCATTATCTCTTTTCCATAGTCTGTATCAGAGGTTGGCAAACTTTTTCCATAAAGAGACAGATAGTAAATATTTAAAATTTTCCTGGCCAGCTGGTCTCTATTGCAGCTATTCAGTTCTGCTATTGTAGTGTGTAAGCAGCCCTAGATAATATGTAAACAAATTGGCGTGGCTGTGTTCCAGTAAACGTCATTTTAAAAAAAGAAGCTATGGCAAGATTTGGACCATGGGCTATATGTAGTTTGCAGGCCCCTGGTCTGTGAGAAAATGATTCACATTCCCAGACTTCAGGTAAGGTAATTGTTAGATTTTCATTAAGTAGAACTTGCTCTAGGGACACTTCTATTCTGAATATTCCTGTCTTTTTCCTCAGGACGTAGTGCTTTCATTGGCATTGGCTTCACAGATAGGGGTGATGCCTTCGACTTTAATGTCTCCTTGCAAGATCACTTCAAGTGAGTGAAGCTTGTCCTAGTTACCAGATTAAATGGTTTGGGGAAAGCTGCTTCTTAGCTGAATGGGCACTATCTCTTTTACCTCCTGGTTTCTTTATTTGGTAAACTAGTTTTTCATTATCTTTGTATCTATTTTATTTTTTTCTTTTAGCCCAGAATGTGTTTTTGATCCCTTGTACAAGGGTTTGAGATGATACTTTTGTTTATGCCTCTAGAGAATATGCCCTTTCTTTTAGGCGGCTGAGAGAGGCATACAGTAACAGCAGGGCTGTATGTGAGATATGTGGGGAGTTACATACCAATTTTGTTACTTCATGTTACTGACATGCTTTGTGCCTGTCGCAGCATTTCTTCAGCTCACTTGACTTTGGCGTAGCCTGTGGTGGACAGCACCATGCACGCTGTCAGCTTCCTACCTCAAGGGCACACATACCTCTGCTTTTCTGCCTCAGCACTCTCTGAAATTGAGGAAGGCCACTCAGCACAGGGGTGCAACCTGGAAGGAATGAGGAATTAACACCTCCTCGGGAGTGGCCCTCAAACAGGGGGAAGCGAATTGGTGGCTAAATGCCCTCCTTTGAAGGGCCAAGTTTAATGCACATTCTTTTTAAGGCCAATTACCCTGTTTCTTGTCTTTTACCCCTCCCCCACCCCCTTCTCAACTCTTCATGTTTCTTCACTCTGCTTTCTGGAATCCTATTTTACATAGATTAGTTACACTCAAATTCGTGTGTCAAACTCTGCTTTCAGGGAATCCCAAATTAAGATAACTTAACTCTTTTACTGAAGGTGGGTAAAGCAAGAATCTGAGATTTCCAAAGAATCTCAGGAAATGGACACTCGTCCCAAGTTGGATCTGGGCTTCAAGGAAGGACAGACCATCAAGTTGAGTATTGGGGTAAGTATGGTTTTTTCCTCCCTTTGCTATATTTCCATAAAGCCTGTGACTTCTCTTTTTTTCTCTCACACTCATTCTTTTTTTTTTTTCTTTTACAGAACATCACAACCAAGAAAGGAGGTGCTTCTAAGCCCAAGACTGGAGGGACTGGGGGCCTAAGCTTACTCCCACCCCCACCTGGAGGCAAAATCACTATTCCCCCTCCATCCTCCTCGGTTGCCATCAGCAATCACGTTACTCCACCACCCATTCCAAAATCTAATCATGGAGGTAGTGATGCAGGTAAATCTCTCTAGTACTTTTAACTTTCAGAAACCATATCTTCAGTTATATTTCGATAACACCTATTTGCTAAAAAAAAGTGTTGATTTTTTTTTTTTTTTTTAAATTAAATAGCACTCGATATTGACAAGGCGATTCTGGCAGCCTCTAGCAAGGGATCAAAGTTTTTCTAGTGGACTGAGAGTCATGGTGTCTGGTAGATTCTTTGGCAGAAAATGGATGGGTATTAGACAGACTATTTCCTTCATTGTACGTTGGTTAGATGCCAGTAGGCCTGAGAGTCAGATGGACCAAGATTTCAGTCATAGCTCTGCTACTTAATACCTGAATATATTTGGTAATATTACTTAAGGTCTTTGAGTTTCAGTATCCTTATCTGCAAAATAGGCAAAACTACCCCAGGATTGTGAAGGTTAAATGATGTGAGGGCACCTAGCACAGTACTTGGAACATAGTGGCCATTCAGTAAATGCTATTTCTTAATTTTTTTTCATTTCTTTATGAAGGCATTTGGCGAAAAATGAGACATCTGGTTTGTGAATGCATTTTTATTCTTCCTTACTATCTGGTGGGAAAAAGAATAGATATATTTACATTTAAAGAATGAGAATATTAGAACTCAGAAAGGAATTTTCCTAGGAGTTATAAGTGTCACCAGAAGGTACTAGAGATTATATCTAAGATTTACTTTTTATTTTTTTAATTAAACTTTTTATTTTGAGGTAATTGTAGATTCACATACAGCTCTAAAAATAATGCACAGAAATCTCTTGTACCCTTTACCCAGTTTTCCTCAGTGATAACATATTGCAAAAGTATAGTCTAATATCTCAACCAGGAAATTGACATGGATAATATCACTTCTCTTACTTAGATTTCACTAGTTTTACGTGTTCTTATTCGTGTGTATATGTATATTTAGTTCCTGCAGTTTTATTATGTGAAGGTTCCTGGATCCACCACCATGGTCCACATACAGAACAATGTTATCACTATAGAACTCCCTTGTGTCACCCCTTTATAACCACACCTTCCTCCTTCGTGGCCTCTTGCTGACCCACCCACCCTCCCAGTTCCCCCAATTCCTAACCTTTGGCAATCAGTAATCTCTTCTCCATCTCTATAATTTTGTCACTGCAGGAATGTTATATGAGTGGAATCATATAGTATATAACCTTTTGGGATTGGCTTTTTTCACTCAGCATAATTCCCTTGAGATTTATCCAAATTGCTGTGTATATCAATAGTTTCTGTTTATTGCTGAATAGTATTATATGCTCTGGATGTACCACAGCATGTTTAACCATCACCCATGTAAAGACATCTGGGTTTCCAGTTTTTGGTTATTACAAATAAAGCTACTGTGTATAGATTTTTGTGTGAATATAATGTTTTTATTTCTAAGATTTTTGTTTTTCTTCTCTTCTTTTTTCTTCTTACATATTGTATTCAGATATCCTTTTAGATTTGGATTCTCCTGCTCCTGTCACCACACCAGCATCAGCTCCAGTTTCTGCAAGCAATGACTTGTGGGGAGATTTTAGCACTGCATCCAGGTATGAGCATAATGAAATAATATATTCTCAATCAGGGTATAGATGATATGTACAGTCAGATGAAATCTTTAATCTGGGAAAGCAGGGTGTTTGTAGGTCATATAGAGTCTTTGGCAGGGATTTGGGGTATGGAATTATAGGAGTGCTGGGGTTGGTGAGATAAGAAAACTATAGGGTAAAGTTTGAGTGGGATATTTCAGGCCTCAGTAAGTAGAATTGCTGTGAAGTTTCAGAAATTCTGGGCAGCGATTTCTTTGAAATTATTAAGTAAAGAATGGAGTAGCTCTCCTAATATTGTGCCTTTAACTTTCTCTCTGTTATGTCTTGCAGCTCTGTTCCAAATCAGGCACCACAGCCATCTAACTGGGTCCAGTTCTGAATAGCATTGGCAGGACATTAAGGACAGACTTGAAGAATGAAAATGACCTTGAGGGCACCAATCTGTGAGGGAAGTTAGGAATCCCTTCTCTCCCCAGAACCAAAACCACTGGACAATCTTTTTCATAGTTTCTTCATTGCATTCAAGCGGATTTATGTCACTCCCCTATGTTGTTACTTGCTGTACAGCCAAAAAAAAAAAAAATATCTCTTATTTCCCCTTCACTGTCAAGGCAGGGGAATAGTGGGTCTTTATCATACTTGTGGCTGACTGTGCAGGGCTTAAAAGGCCAGGGTCTCTGTGTGGGGAAAATGACCTCTAACATCTGTGGAATTTTTTTTCCATCTTTTAAATTCTTTAACATATTTCAGAATCATCTCACGACCCTTGTGTGCCTCTTTGGGAAGCTCTTTTTAGCAATTTCAGGGGAGACAAAAACTTTGAAACTTTCTTTTTCGCTAACCCAAGACTCTGAAAATGGACAGACTGACCTCAGTGTTTACAAATTCAGAATTTTGATAGGGATAAGAATAAAGAAAGACCTGTTTCTTGGGTCTCTGCTCTATCTCCTTTTTAGGGCTTATCCTATTGAGTGAATATTCAGTGCTGGGTGCAGCTCCATTACCCTCTCATGTGTTTACATGTCTCTTCCTATGATAAGAGGGTTGTGTTGGTGGCACCTCCACTATTCTCGTTTGTTGAATAGTGCAACG
This sequence comes from Pteropus alecto, assembly GCF_000325575.1. Classification (NCBI taxonomy): domain Eukaryota; kingdom Metazoa; phylum Chordata; class Mammalia; order Chiroptera; family Pteropodidae; genus Pteropus; species Pteropus alecto. The sequence goes on along the minus strand of NW_006437736.1, from coordinate 14,003,176 downwards.
TCTTTGATCAGTGGGTGTCTCTTGGATGAAGGAGGTTCAAGGAGCTGTGTTTTCCAAGTTATATTCTAGACAAGTGTTTACAGTAAGTCCTCACTTAATGTCGATAGGTTTTGCAACTTTAAGCTACACGACTTATGACAAAACCAGTTTTATCATAGGCTGATTGATACAAATAAGAGTTAAGTTCCTCAACAGTATAACAAAATGGCATTATTGGAGGACCTGCTGTACTTTTTTGCAGCTCCTTCTAATTGCTGCATTTGAAGCAGAGCGTTACTTTGGATTTGTCCCATTATTTGACCTAAAGTTGAGGGTTTAGAGTTTTTAACCTGCTTTGTAGGCAGAGAGGTTGAAAGCACTTAACTCTTATTCCATACCCACATTGCCTTGCTGCCTGGGTATCTGGCCCCTTTCCATAAACATTTATTTTTCAGTCCATCTAATTCTTCAATAGAAAAGCTGCTATTACATGTATCCTCATTTAGAAGGGAGCTAGAGAGTCACAGTTTGAGCTGTGATAGGTTTTGCCCAGGTGACAGCTTTGATACCCTTCACCCCGGGTATCAAAAGCTAGTTGCTCTCCCACCACTTTCCTTTCCCTCTGCCCCACCATTCCTTTTACAATGCTGTGAAGAGAGTTCCCTTTCTTAGATGATCGGGCACTATCTATATTGTTTGTTATTGAGTAATCTGGAGGATGAAATGGGAGGATATCATTTCTTCCCCTAGCACCTGTTTGGATGTGTTCAGTCTGGCTAAAGGGAGTCTTAATATTCAGTTTCAAAATACACTCTCTCTCCTGGATTTCCTTCTTGACTCTTTTTAACTTTGGGTCCATTTTTTTTCATTGCCTCCCCTTCCAGGCAGCTCTATTCTTACAGAGCCATGGCAGGGCATTTTAAAATTTCAATAGAAAACACTAAAAGGAGAATCTCCAGAACACTAGTGACTAAACTATTGGGAACCTATTTTCTCAACCTTCCTTCATGTTGTGTTCTTTGTATTCTTCAGATGATAATATATTATGTATTTGAATTGCCGAAAAATTGATAATGAAGTTTAAGATATATGTATATAAAGCGTATACTGTATTGGTGCAATAATGGTAATTAAAAATATGGAAAAAGTAGTATCTCTTTTACTTTTTAATTTGCCAATTTCATTACCTTTTTCATTTAATTGATCCAATATAAATGGGCCAGTAGGTAATAAAAGGACATTTTACAGCTATTCTTCTTCTTCAAGAAATAGGGGCTTTTAAGAAGTTGAGGCTACACCTCTACTCATGGTTCTAAACCCACAGAGCACTCCTTATAGAAATTATTTATGTTTATTATTTATTTGCTGGTGTGGTAATTTCATTTGCTTCAAATTATCCTCATGATCTAGGCCAGCAGTCCCCAACCTTTTTGACACCAGGGACCCATGCTTCTACGAGAATCTGATGCCTGATGATCTGAGGAAGATCTGAAGTGATGATGCTAGCGCTGGGGAGCGGCTGCAAATGCAGATGAAGCTTCACTTGCTCGCCCACCGCTCACCTCCTGCTGTGCGGCCCGATTCCTAACAGGCCATGGGCTGGTACTGGTCCATGGCCCAGGGGTTGGGGACCTTTGATCTAGGCCACCTTTCACATCCTAGAACTATAATCAACATAAATGAAGGGAATCAGTGTAAGAAATAGAACTAAAGTCAGAGTCATAGACTGAAAGTCAGAAGGAACTTAGAGTTCACATTGAATGCTTGTTACAGGAAAAGAAGCAGATTGATATGGGTACTTTTATTTTTGTAAAGTAATACTGCTCTCTCCAGATATTCTGATATACCTCCCTGCTTGCCCTCCCCTGGTAGGGTTAGCTGGCTCCCCAGCCATGGACTTTCTTACATTACTGAAGTTGAGAGGCACTGTCATTGATAGAAGTGTATCCTAATCTTCAGGGTTTTGGGGGGGAGAAAATGTAGACAATTGTTTTTCTAGCTCAACCCCTTCAATTATACACTGGCATCTGTCTTCACGGTTGAAAAGTGAACCTTTATTCACTTCATTCTGATAACCTAGGTAGTCAGCTTACCTGTAGCTTTCTTAGCTCCAATTCAGTTTACATATCGCCACTAGAATAAGCTAAAACCAAGCCCTGTTCATGCCCTTTTTTCTTCTATTCATTGCTTTTAATGATTTTCCTTCGCTTAACAAAATAAAGTCCAAAGTACCATTTCATCCTCAACTCTCAGCTTTCCCTTTCATTCACAATATGCTCCAGCAAATCAGGGCACTAGTCATTCTTCAAATGCCATCAGCACTGTGAGCACCGAATACTTACTGAAATTCCCTTTGCCTAGAATACCTTCCCCTCTATGCTTGCCTGTTAAAATCCTTCCCATTTTGTAAAATAACTCAAATACTACTTTATGAATTGTTACTTATCCTCCCACTCTGTGAGATGATTTCTCTTTTGTTGTTGTTTTGGATCTGTATTGGATTTCTTATTAGTTTCTAAGCTTTTTTACTATAAGGACCATATCTTCTTTTTTATCTACTCACTGCACTTCCCATATACCTTTCTAGAGAGTAGATGCTTGTTAACTACTTGAATTAACAGTGATTTCAATGAAGAGGAACTAGAAGTCAGTAAATTGGATATTTTCTTTCTTTTATTCATTCTCATTTAGGTTCTAGCTACATGACACAAGTGTTTCCCATATGCTTTGTTATAGTTGTAGAAAATCTCATTTATGTGCTCCAGAGTCAATCAGTATTAGAGATCAAGAAAGCAGTGGTGAAGACAGATTTTACTTTGGTATATAGATCCTATGACCCAGGAAAAGGATAATTGGATATTGTGTAGCACAGCTGCTGATAAATGTGGTGAGGCTAAAGATGACATTGTGCTTTGGTGGTATTTTAGTCATTTTCTAGCTTTTTAGAAAAATTTCTGTTATTACCTCTTTAATTATACATGAAGAAAATAATACACCATTTATGACTATAAAACTCAAACTCAAACACTCCCCATCAACCACATTCTCTTGAGAAAGGAAAGCAGAGTTATCTTTATTTGCAGGTCTCTTAAGCTTGGGGTTTTCACAGAGATTTTATGATTTGGCATTTATTGCCAAAATTTGCAAGAATTATTATTTTTGGACCCCTTTTGAAAGCCATCAAGATATAGGGATGGTGTAAAAAGCTTTGTCATACTTGAATTGAGTGAAGAGTAAAATATTTGTCCGTTGCAACCTCATGTTCCACCCCTACCTAAGGATAGTGTTCGCCCCTCAAACACAGTAATGCATTAAGACCCATTATGGATTTTTAAAAATTTGCTTTTTAATATTTTTATCATGTGCTCTTGCCACTGAACCTGTAATAAGAAAGAAATGTCATTGGAGTGCTTTCTGTGAATGTTGTATCTAGCTGCATATCAGCATGGGGCCACTAGAGGGCGTGCTCCCTATAACAACTAGCATAACTGTAGGAAATGCTCAGATTTTCAGGGGATGGGAAGCATTTAAAAATAAAGATATAAATGAAGACTGTCAAGATATAAATGAAGACATTTCATCTCTGAAATCTAAATGTGCACCTGATCCAAAGTTTGTTGGGAATGTGGAAAAATAGCTGTTTAGATAGGCAGAAAATGAAATGCAGAATAATAGATAGTTAATCATGCTGGCTACCCTCAGTTTCAGTCCCTGTCAGTGTTAGCAATAGTTTTGGTAGCATTTGCTCAGATTCCCCTGGGGCTCCGTGGTATTCGGTCTTGGAGAGTATAGGGGGAGGAGCCCTCTGAGTTGAGGGTTGGGGGCTGTGGCTCAGCCTCGGTTTTGCAACTGTGGCCGGTAAAAATCAACTTGTTTTTCTGCCGTCCCGCTTCTCTGCCTTCAGCCCTGATGACTAGGCCCTACCACCAGCTGTGTGGAAGTCACAACTCTCCCTCCCCCTCCCCCTACAGGTAGCTCCAGCTGCTGCCAGAGGCAGCTTCTTTATTTGTCCCAGTCCACTGCTCAACACTCAAGGTTCTGACCTGTGGTAGTTCTTATGCGCAGATCCCACACTCAGACATGCTGGTGTGCAGTTTGGGTGTTTTTTGTTGAGTTTTAGATGTTCAGCTTATTGTTGTTTCAAGGGGAGAGGTCTGGGGATATCTCTCACTCTGCCATGTTTCCGAAAAATGAAGTGCAGATTAATACTTTCTTCAGAATTGAATACTTAAATATTTGAATGGAGAATAAATGTATTAATTTTAATGACTTCCCCCAGGCCCACCAAAATAGATGATTATTGGACAGTAAAGAATAGTGGTTATGAGTATGGGTTTGGGAGGAGACAGATTGCGTTGGTAAAAAATTTTACTCTGCTACTTATCAGCTTTTCGATGGATAAGTTATTTAACCTTTGTTTACCTTAGTTTCCTCATATGCAAAATGAGGATAATAGTTCCTATTTTGTAGGGTCATTGTGACAATAAAATAAGTTAAAAATTCTAAGTGCTTCGAACAGGGCTTGGCACATAATAAACTATATTACTGCTACTACTGTTGTTCCTCAGCTCAGCATTCTAATTCTGGCTATCAGAGTGTGCAATAAAATGGTAAGTATAAGAGAAAATTATGAGAGTTCTTTTCCTTTTTTTAAAAAAAAATTAATTTTTGCTGTATCCAGCAAGTGGTAAATCCTGCCATGTCCAGCATGGCCCTAGAAAATAATTCTGAATGGGAACGGTGGGAGATTGAGAAAAGAAAGAAGGCAGAAAACTGAGATCCGGAGACCCAATATCCACTGATGATGGAATAGAGAGCGATTTTATTTTTGCAAGTTGCTTTTATATAAGAGCATACATTTGCTGACTAAAATGAGATTATCCCCACCCAACCTCCACATCCTACTATAATTATTTGCATTTCCGTAGGGTAACCCGCACCCTACACAGTCTGCTAAAATCATTTGCATTTCAACATCTATGTTGTTCTCCTATCAGTTCCTACTTCCCATTCTTAGGAGGGTTTGTCAGGTGAGGCAACCCTCGGTTGGCTTCACAGATTGCAAGGACCTTGTCAGTTTACAACTCTGCTCTCCACAAATTTTTGAGATAAAGCTGACATAACGTTGTATACATTTAGATGTACATGTTGATTTGATGCATTTATATGTTGCAATATGATTGCCACGGTAGTCTAAGATAACACTTCTATCATATCATATAATTATCTTTCGTTGTGGTGGGATCAATTAAGATCTAGTCTCATAGTAACTTTGAAGTCTGTATTACGGTATTGTTGTCTGTAATGATTATGCTGTATGTCACATCTCCAGGATTTATGTACTGGATGCAAGTTTGTGCCCTTAAACCATATATCCCAATTCCCCCACCCCCACCCCTAGCCATTGGTACCACCAATCTACTCTGTTCCTATGAGTTTGACTTTTAGATTTCACATATAAAGGAGATTATATAGTATTTGTCTTTTGGTGTTTTGACTTATCTCACTTAACATAATGCCCTCAAGTTCTATCCACGTTGTTGCAAATGGCAGGATTTCCTTCTTTCATGTGGCTAAATAATAATCTTGTATATGAATATTATATCTTCTTTATCCATTCATTGTAATGGACACTTAGGTTATTTCCATATCTTGGTTATTGTGAATTATACTTCAGTAAATATGAGAGTGTATATATATATCTGTTTGATATCCTGTTTTCATTTCCTTTGGGTATGTACCCAGAAATGGAATTTCAGATTCTATTATAGTTCTAGTTTTAATTTTTTGAGGAACCTCCATGCTGTTTTTCATAGTAGCTGCCAATTTTCATTGCCACCAACAGTGTACAAATGTTCCCTTTTTTCCACATCCGTGCCAACACTTAATCTCATGTCTTCTTAATGATCACCATTCTGACTGTTGTGAGGTAGTATCTCATTGTGGTTTTGATTGGCATTTCCCTTATGATTAGTGATGTTGAGCGTCTTTTCATGAGTCTGTTGTCCTCATCTGTACTCTTTTTTTCAATTGGATTCTTTTCTTGATGTCAAGCTGTATGTGTTTTATATATTTTTTGGATATTAACCCCTTATCAGATATATCATTTGCAAATACTTTCTCCCATTAAGTAGGTTGCCTTTTCATTTTGTTGATGGTTTCTTTTGTGGTGCAAAAGATTTTTAATTTGATGTAGTCTGATTTGTTATTTTGCTTTTGTTGTCTTTGCCCTAGGACAGCAGTCCCCAATCGGACAGGTGCTCCTATGAAAATCTAATGTCTGATGATCTGAAGTGGAGCTGAGGTGGTGATGCTAGCGCTGGGGAGCAGCTGCAAATACAAATGAGCTTGCCCACCACTCACTTCGTGCTGTGTGGCCCAATTCCCAATAGGGGTTGGGAATCCCTGTCCTGGGAGACATAACCAAAAAAATATTGCTAAGACCGATGTCGAATAATTTATTGCCTTTGATTTCTTCTAGATTTATCATTTCAAGTTTTACATTTAAGTCTTTAAACTATTTTGAATTTATTTTTGTGTATGGTGTAAGAAAGTAGTCATGTTATATTTTTACATGTACCTGTCCAGTTTTCCCAACACCTTTTGTTGAAGAGACTGTTTTTACTCCATTGTATATTTTGCCTCCTTTGTCATAGATTAAATGACCATATAGGTGTGAGTTTCCTTCTGCTCTGCCTATTTTTTTAATTGGATTGTATTTTTTTTCTACTGAATTGTATGAGTTCTGTATATATATTGGATATTAACCCCCTATCGGATCAGATATATACTTCGTAGCTATTTTCTCCCAATCTGCATATTGCCTTTTCATTTTGTTGATGGTTTCCTTTATTGTACAGAAGCTTTTTAGTTTCATGTAGTCTTATTTTTGCTCTTGTTGCCTTTGCTTTTAGTGACAAATAACTACTGTATTACATACTTGAACGTTAAGAGTCGATCTTAAATTCTGTCACTACACACACACAAATGGTAATTATGTGAGGAGATGTGTTAACTAACCCTATTGTAATCATTTACAATATATCGAATTACTTTGTATACCTTCAACTTACATATGTTATATGTCAATAATATCTCAGTAAAGCTGGCAAAGTTGACACTGTATGATCTCACTTATATGTGAAATCTAAAGAAGCTGAACTCATAAAACAAAGTGGAATGGTGGTTGCCTAGGCAGGGGAGTTAGGGAAACAAGGAGATGATGGTCAGAGAGTACAAACTTCCAGCTCTCAGATGAATAAGTTCTGGTGATCTAATATACAGCATGGCTATTATAGTTAACAATACTGCATAATATAAGTAAAATTTGCTAAGAAAGTGTGTTATAAATGTTTCACCACGCACACACAAAATGGTAATTATATGAGATCATGGAGGTGTTTACTAATCCTATTGTAATCATTTCACGATATATATGTGTATCAAATCATCTCCTTGTATCCCCTTAACTTATACAATGTCATTTGTCAATTTTATCTCAAGAAAGCTGGAAAAAGAATATAAATAAAAGTGACTAATTCTACTAATTTATGTTCAGGAGCTTAAACATATTTTGGTGAAAGTTAATAAAATTTTTTCCCAGTTTTATTGAGAAATAATTGACATATATCACTGATGAGTTTAAGGTGTACAACATGATGGTTTGATTTACATGTATTGTGAAATGATTGCCACAATAGGTTCAGCTAACACCTACCTTTTCTCATATAGATATTATAAAAAGGAAAGAAAGAAGAAAAGAAAAAAGGAAAAAAATCTCGCGATGAGAACTCTTAGGATTTACTCTTTTAACGACTTTTCTATATATCATAGAGAAGGTCTGCTGATGTCACTGCCAATTTAGCTGCTTTTGCCCAAGGTATGCTTTGTACCCGATGGTCACAGGTCAGCCTGGAATTATTCATTAGGGGAAACTCTTAAGGAACTGATTCTTGACAGGAGGAGTGTCTTTTAGCCATTGCCACAGCCTATATATTTAGTTGCATGGAATTTGTGTAAAAA
>NW_006437736.1:13963734-13995121 GCF_000325575.1 Pteropus alecto | reverse complement strand
AAACTTTTTTTTTTGATCAAAATACTTAATATTCTTTTAGACTCCAAAGAATTACAAAATCTTTAATTTGAAAGAGATTTAGTGACAATTTTGCAGAAAACATCCTTTTCTGTAATATCCTTGAAAGACTATTTTCCAATATATGCTTGGATAGCTCACTCTTTGAAAGTTAATCTTTTGGAATACAAACAAATTTGGGTTTTGGAATTAGGCAGGCCTGGGTCAAAATTAAAAGTTTTTTTATTGGATATGTGATCTTGGCCAATTAGTTAACTTCCTAGGCTCTGAGTTTCCTCATTGGTCAAATGAAGAACAACAATGCATATTCCTCAGGATTATTTTGAATATTAAGTGAGATAATGAAAGCAATATATGTATCAGAGCGTACAAGACATAGTAGGCTCAGATGTGTTAATCGTTAACTGTTGACGACTCTACTAGCAGGAATATTTGCTTTTAAGTGGAGGAAACCCATGTTGATTCATAACAATAAAAGAGAATTTTTGATTCACATTACCAGGAAGGTCAAGATTAAAGATGGCCTTTAAAGTGCCTGGTACTAAGAACTTCTTCATAGACTGATACCAGTCTTTGGATTGCTGTTATGTGGCTATTGGAGCATATAAATTGTGTTTAGAAGCCTATGGAGTGTTGATTATTATTCTTTGTGTGAGTTTGATAGAAGTATCATAAATCAGCAACGGAAAAACAGAATAGTTTTATTTTTCCAATAACTAATATCAACTCATTCCTCCTTTTAAAAATTGGGTCAGAAGAAGAAAAATATGGCAGTCAGTTAGTTCTTTCTGATAAACACTAATCCTTTCCAATAATAGATTGTTCAGTCTAGTAATTAAAATGTCAGGAACTTTCTATCAGTTGCTGGTCATAAGTGGGGCTCTTGATGCTTTGTTACCTATTTGCTTACCACACTTTGTGTGCTTCTACTTCTAAATAGCGCCTGGTATATGTAAAGTGTGCTCTCTCTGTGTGCTGTCCTTGTCTCTGTTCCAAGTTATAATAGCCTCTCAGACAGAGTCCTCTAGTCTCTATTCAGTGATTTCATCTCACCATTTTTTGGTATGTTTCCTCGTACTTAAGTGAGTTATCTCTCACAGGCCAGCCCACTGATACCTCTTTTTGACTACCTCAGTGTCCTTAGTAGCATGTATCAAGGAGTATTTCTAAGCCTCTTCTTTTTGCTCTGCTAGAACAGGGGATAGTATAGTTGTCAGGACCCATCAATATTGCCATCTCAGCACAGAGCACTTCCGAGAGCATCAAGCCAAGAGAAATCTTAAAGAGAGTGGGCACTTGACCTTGCATTCCAAATTCACTCAACACTCTGAGAGGAATTGATTGCAACAACAGATCTAATTTGTCCACATTTTGTAGCTTTTTCTTTTCTATACTGACTCTGGTTTTGACCATGTGAAATGCTTTGTAGATACTGTGATGCAAGCAGAGATTTGGAGCACATGGGCGCATTGGACTTATACTGTTGCTACTCTTGCAACCCTGCTGTCCTCATGTGTGCTTCCAGTTTAGCCTGCTGAGCGATGAAAGACCACACGAAGCAGACATACACTATCCCAGCTGAGGCCACCTTAGATCAGTCCCCATCAATCTGGCAGCTGACCGTAGTTATATGCACAGGCTGAGCTGAGATCTGCCACACCTGACTCAAACCAGAACTATCCAACTGAGCCCAGCTCAATTTGCTGAAATCATAGGATTTTGAGCTAAGTAAATTGTTACTGTGTTAAGCTACTAAGATTCAAGGTGGTTGGTTACATAGCAAAAGATAACTGATACTAGCACAAGTAATTCTATTATATATATTATAATAAATTTAAAAAATGGTAAAGAGAAAGTAATATTTTAAACAATTTTAAACTTAATATTACTTATTAATAGAATAATATATCGATCTAATTATAGTTTGATTTATTTCAATATATCCAGCTAGTTATAGTTTGGTTTTAAAGTTATTGTTTGTAAAACATACCTCACAATTATATGGCTCAAAATGGTAAGTATATCATTAGCTGCACTTAACAAATTATGATTCTCGTTTTTCAATTCTCTTCATAAATCTTTTTGTCGAAACTAGCTAGTACATACCTTTTTAAAGATATTAATTTAGCTGTTCTTATAGACTAATGAGAAGATGTTACATTTTAAACTCATTATAATAAATACAATAATTTCAGAATCTACCCACTAAAACCCCTTATTTTGAAGATTTCAAAAAGGAAGTTATACAAGCCACCTCCATACATAACTTTTGGCAAAATAATCACAACATGGTAGAAATATTGCTTTTCTAAGCATCAGTTTTCCAAATGCTCTTTTCATAAAATAAGTTTCTCTTAAAAGTAGTTGACACATAGGGCAAGGTCTAGAGGGGTCCCAATTGTGAAGCTTTCATTGTCCCCATGGATGTGTCATTCTTCCTGATCATTAATGTGTGGCAATAGACAGAGTATTCTCAATCAGGGGCTCTTTCTTGAGATTTGGTGCCCAGACTAGGGGAGGAAGAAACTTTACCTTTCTAGGTTCTTCCAGCTGGTCTAATAATTAAACCTACATGAGATATTTTAACAAGAGAAAATAACCAAATTTAATTATATATGTATGTTTGGGAACCCCACATATATATGAGATTCAGAGACAGAAAATAAAAATGAGGTATATATGGCATTCTGAGCTAAGGATGAGGTAAAGCACTGTGGGGCTTCAGAGGGGAGGAAGGTCATTCTCAGGACAATTAGAAGGGTAGATCTTCAGTAATTAGAATTCTGCCCTGCCTTATATAGAGGTCATAAAAAGTTATATCTGGCAATAATTCTTATTATGGGCAAGGCCCCTAACTGAAATTATTTAAGGGAAAAGTAAAAGTTTCTCATGAGCCCACAGTCTCAGTTGCCTTCAGCTCAAAATAATTCACATGCCAAAGTATCATCTTGGGGAGACTTGTTTTGGACCCCTTCGAAGGCATGCTTGATTAAATCCTTTGGCACAAAGTCAAACTATCTCCAGCATCACTCTCGTGTCTGGGCTAATATGACTCAAAGCCCCAACCGTCTAATCAAATGGTTGGTCTTTCTGGCTTGGCCAGTCCCATCTTTAATCATCTTGTTAGCATAAACTATCTAGAGGCCCACTATGAGTGACTTCATTAACATCAAATATCAAGGCTCACCATCAATAATAAAGACACTCCATCAATAATAAAGACACTCCTATAAAGACACTCAGGAAATACCAAGGATTTAGAGGCTACCTCCCAGGAACCGGGTACAAAGGCCAGCCAAATTTTTGATTGCACAGATGAGATGCCACATGTAGAAAGTGAATGAACAAGTAGAGGTACGCCATCAACGTCTCAGAGTTGTGGAACCTCCGCTCTTTCCTCATAATAGACCCCTTACCACACATGATGTTGGTCTACAACCAACACAAAATCCATACGATATTAGTAAAGCTTATTTTCCTTAACTTTTTAAATAGATAAAAATTTTATTTCTGTGTCCTCAAAGATCCTCTAGTATTTTATTTCTGTGCCCTAAAGGATCCTCTTTTATACGACATGAGGTACTTTGTGCTTCATTTTTGAGATTATTGCCCTAGAAATCCCTTGGCTAAATAATTTAAAGAATGCTATGGACTGAATGTTTTTGTCTCCCAAAGTTCATATATTGACATTTTAACCCCCAATGTGATAGTATTAGAAGATGGGACCTTTGGGAGATGATTAGGTCCTAATGAATCAGAGGATGGGGCTCTCACAAATGGGATCAGTGTACTTCTAAAAGACCCTGGAGAACTCCCTTGCTCTTTTTGTCATATGAGGATGCAGTGAGAAAATGGCCATCTATGAACTAGAAAAGGGGTCTCACCAGACATAGAATCTGCTAGCACCTTGATCTTGGACTTCCCAGCCTCCAGAACTGTGAGAAATAAATGTTTGTTGTTTAAGCCACCTTGTCTATAGTATTTTTGTCATGGTAGCCCAGATGACTAAGATAAAGAGATTGAGGCAGATTTTATTATTGTTTTCAAATGTTTTTTTTTTTTCCTCTGTGAGAGTATTAAACTTTGTTGCCCTTAACATGTCTCCCTGTAGAAAAAATGTATGTCCCTGCCCTATTCACAGGCTTGTCCAAGTGACTTGCCCTGGCTCATGGAATCAGAGTGAATGTAATGTATACATTATCTGAATAGAGAATTTGAATGTTACTACATGTTTCAGCTCACAAGGAGCTGCCCTATGATCCTAGGTTCCAGAATGAGAAAATACTAACTGAAGAGCCAAGCAGAGTTACAGTGAACTTTAAGCAGACCCTAAGTCCACATGTAATGTGAGCAAGAAATAAATATTATAAGCCACTCAGATTTGGGAGTTGCTTGTGATACAATGTAATCCAGTTATAATGTGACTTACTCCACAGAAAGAGTGATGCCTTTAGGAATATATTTTGCTTTCTCCTTACAAGCTTAGATTGTTAAGGTTCTGATAATTAATGATTCTTATTGGGAGAAGGGTAAGTTCATGCACACCTGTCCACATGCAAGTGCTTGTTAGGTCCAGTAGTTAATTGCTAGAAAATGTGCAAGAGTTAGCTCTTCCCCTTCCCTTAGCGGTGAGGGTCTTGGAGGCTGAGCAGGATAAAGAGGCTGTCCATAGGGTGGGGCAGCCCAATGTGGGGAGTCAGAGCCCAGGCTGGGTGAGGAGGGCATACGTACATGAGGGTGACCTTGCGTAGGACGTTAGAGTGTAAGTGGGGTAAGGATGGATTCTGAGTGGAGGTTGGGACCTGCATCCAGAATCAGTGTAGAGAAAGTAAGGAAGCCTTCTTATGGAGGGTAGCCTAGCATAGGGTGTCAGACTTGAGCAAGGTGAGGAGGATGTCCATGGGAGTTGCTGGCCTTGTGCCGGAACACCGAAGCAGAATGAAGAGGGCATCAAAGGAGGCCCAGAATGGAGAGTCAGAGAGTATTCAGGGAGAGAAAGGCATCTTAGGGAGGATGTGGCAGCCAAGATGGAAGATAGGTTCTATTCAGGGGATTGATCAAATATGGCATAAACAAACAAAACAGAAACAGAACAAACTGATGGATGCCAGATGAGAAAGGGGTTGGGGGGCTGGGTGAAAAAGGTGAAGGGATTAAGAAGTACAAACTGGTAGTTACAAAATAGTCAAGAGGATGTAAAGTACAGCATAGGGAATATAGTCAATAATATTGTAATAACTATGTATAGTGCCAGGTAGATACTAGACTAATCAGGGGGATTACTTCATAAATTATATAAATGTCTAACCACTATGCTGTATACCCGAAACTAATATAAAATAATATTGAATGTCAACTGTAATTGAAAAAAATTTTAAAGGATAATGGAAGCAGATTTCTTATTGTCACACGAGGGAGTTAGAAGTGTGGAAAGGGAGAAAACTAGATAGAATAAACTCTTTTGTGTTGGAATTAGAGGTATTAGTATGAACTTATATTTTCAATATGTTTAGATATGGAAATATATATATAAAATGTGTGTGTGCACACGCATGTATATGCGTGTGGGTGTGTATGTTATGCAGCAGAGGGAAGAGTTAGGTGGGAGAGATTAAAAGAAGGAGGATCATTAGGGGAGAACTGAATTGGGTGTGAGCTGGGAGCATGTCTGTGGAAAGAGTCCACATGAAGGATTTAATTTTTAGAGTCTTTTTCTTTTGGCCTTTGGGGGCGGAAATCATATCTAGCACTCAGTTTATCTCCTTGTAAATTGTGATTCCATTAAATTATCCTAACTGTTAAAAAATAATATGTACCAGTATAGCTTTTCGTTGTGGTGTTGTGGGGATTAAAAGGACAGAGAAGGGTGAAATAGAGAAGGGTGGCTTACTCCTCTAACATCCGATAGAGAAAGCTGCTTTCAGGAGTTGCTGGCCTTGACTGTAGCAAAATGAATGGAGATTCATGATGTAGTTAGGAAAAGCAGGAAAAAGCCAGGAGCACTGAGGGGCAGCTTCAGAAGGCATATAATGTAAACTTTTACTTCCCCACTATGTTAGAGGATGTCAATTCTTGAGACTGAGAAGCTGACACACAAGTTTTTGTCAAAGATCCTCTTAGAGTGTAGTCCCAAAAGGTTTTCTGATCAGCCACAAATGATGGGGAGTATGCAGTAAAAGTGAGTACATGCCAAGATTGGTTGGTCTACAAATAATTATGTTTACATGTAGATGCACACAAATATTTAAATTTTACTCTTGCTGATCAGTTCAAATAACAGTTCTCAGAAGAAATTTCTCTAATTGCTTAGTTCCTTTTTCCTTCCTGTTTCTTTACTCTACGTTTTGAGTTCCTTCTTTTATTACCCTTGCTAGCGTATGTTTAAAGGCTATGACTTCCACTATGCTGGTCTTGGAGACGGGGCCTTTGTCTTGAGGTTTTCAGGTTTAATGAGATTCTTTTCATGACTACTTGCCTATCCGGGGCCTCTGTTCTCATTTAGTTTCATAATCTGAAGTATGACAAGTTACCGTGATGTCTGGTTTTCATTTTAAGACATTTTAAGGAAGAGATGAAAATTATTTTTTGAAGAGAGAAAGTTTCTTCTCAATATGACTTCAGAGATTACTTACGCTGAAGTGAGGTTCAAAAATGAATCCAAGTCTTCAGGCACCAAATCGGAGCCTCCTGCAGGTAAGAAACATTTTCTGGTGGTCAGAGTTAATGATGAGATGAAGGGTGAAGAGAGAATACTGTAAACAAAGTGTAGGTGATAGTTGCTGTTTTTTTGACTGGCTACAGTTTGGAAATACAGGATTCTCAGAAGATTGAGTTGGCTGAAGATAAACATTAAAGGTTGTACAGTTGTACTATAACAAAACTGAGGTGTGAGAAATCCACTACAGTCCTGAGCTAAATAGAGTGCTAATTATGAAGAAAAGTTGTCCTGTGTCTTTGAGGCTCAGAGATACTGCAGTCAAGAAATTGGGTACAAAAACAAAGCCCACTAAATTATCCATAGCCCCTGCAGATTGATGAACTAGTGGGCTTTGTTTCTTGGTCAGTTAGAGGGGAAGAGTTTGGGTGGAGAGTGTCGTGGGTGTATTTGTTAATACTAGACTAAAGTGGAACAAAAGATCATTGCAGATAAAAGACTAGAAAGTCTTATAAAGAAAGTAAGTCCCTTATATCTTAAGGGAAAATTGCTCTGTAATCAGAACACCCCTTGCATACTGTATCTCTGAGACGGATTCAACTAAGCTTGGGATTAGATCAAATAACTTGAGTAGCTTTATGATATTTCAGATATAGAGCAAAAGAGAGGAAAAAGAAAAGCATGTAGATTATATACGATAAGAAGCTGTGAGAAGGGGGTTGTGATTGCTCATGTTTTCCAAAAAACTTCTGTAGAGATATGGAGAATGCTCAGGCAAAAAATTTTTTCCCCTTAAAAATTGTATATAACTTCTTTATTACATTTTAAAATGTTCCCTGTAGAAAATTTTAAAAACTAGAAGTACATAAAAATTTAAATTTTATTCTTACCATGTAGAGATAACTATTACTTACATGTTATTCTATATTCTTCCAGATATAAATATACATAAATACATATCTATATTTTTTCTAAAAATGAGATCATAATATACATTACTGAGGAGGGTTTTTCTCCCCTACTTGACAATATATTATAACTTTGAGAATATTCTCAACCATGAAATGGTGACTAAAACGTTCTGACATTCATTATCTTAAGGATGTGATGAGAGATGATTATAAATATTTACCTGCTATGGCATTATTTAAAGTAATTAAAGTTGGAAACAACCTGAAAGATTACTTAAGTATGTAATTAAGTACTACATAACCACAATAGAGTATCATAGAAGAAAATATGGTGGTATGAATAATGTTCATGATATAACGTATAAGAAAATAATAGGTCAGAAACCAGTATGTTCAATGTATCAATCATGTAGGAAAATGTGTGTGTATATATACTCTAACAATTGCTGAAAGGATATATACCCAGAATATTAATAATAATTGCCCTCAATGGCAGAAATTTGTGCTTTTATGTGTTTTTCAAAGTTTCTACAATGAACATTATTATTTTCTTCCTATTTTTGTATTATTTCAAATGTTATATCATTAGTAATAGCATGTCATCCAAGAAGAGGAAGAGAAGGAAAAAGAGTAAGTAAAGAATGTATTACTGAGTAAACTAATTTAATTTTTCCTTCAACTCTTAAAGAGAAGACCAGCCCTCAGAGAAGTAACTTCAGTTTTTCCAAGGTACTTTTTCCATTGCTGACACTTCTGCTGCTATTGGCAATCTCATTTTTTATCGCTTTTATCAGTAAGTATCCAAATGAGACTATAAGGAATGTCTGTCTTACCCAAAGAGAGGATATTCATTAGATACTGATATTTAACAATAGGTTTATCCAGAAATCTAGGGAAAAAAGTCTACTCTTGGAGGAGTGTGGTGTGTGTGTGTGTGTGTGTGTGTGTGTGTGTGTGTGTGTATGTGTGTGACATAATTAGTGGGAACTCATTGGAAATGTTCTTTATTTGAATTTAGTTACTTTTCTATAAAAATAATGGAATTCACTCTCTTTATAGAAATTGAAGAGTATATGTGTGTGTATGTGTTTGTGCACACATACATATTTTGGGATGAGCATGCGAACCAAGAGATGGGAAGAAATATTCCAGGAAGAGTTTCCCCTTGAATTTTTCCCTTAATTATTTCTCTCCTGCCCAAGACTTGTGAGATCTAAACACCAAATTAGTAGATAGGTGGATTTGTGCATGTCTTTAGTTTTAAGAATTTATCAAATTGTTAAAAGGCATAAAAACTAGTTTACACATGGGTAGATATTCTGTTCATTCATTTGGTCATTCAATAAGCAACGATGGCCATCTACTTTATGTCAGACGCTGTGCCAGACAGAGTCCAGACAGAGCCCTTGATCTCAAGAAGTTCAGAGAATGGTGGTAACTGGTCGCATGAACCAGTGGTTACAACATTGCACTGTTGTACAGGTAAGAAGCACAAGAGGCTGAGATAGACTTCCTGAAGGAGATGACATCTAAAACTGTGTGTACCAAAAATGACACAGATGTGAGATTGCATAGAAAAATGTGGACATGAAGGGCGATATAAGTATAAATGACTGAAACATATGGTGCGAAGTGAACTGTGAGAAATGAAGTTGTAAGTGGGAGAAATAAGCAGGGTTTTGATCATGAAGAATGTTGTGTACAATTCCGAAGAGTGTGAATTTTTTCCCTGAAGGTTATTGTATCAGTTATCTTCTAATGTTTAATAAACCAATCTAAAGCTTAGTGGATAAAAACAACAACTACTTATTTAGCTCATGATTTTGTGATTTGACAGTCTGGACTGGGCTCAGCTGGTCCTGGCTGAAACCAAGAGTTAAGGGAGAAGAGAACTAGGGTCAAGTATTACAAAGGTCAAAGAGGAAGAAAACTAAGAAAGAGCCATAGGATATAACTAATGACCATTATAAGGGTGGTTTTACTGGAGTGGTGGAAGCAGAAGCCATTTTCTCTCCATTCTTTTTCCTTCAAAGCTTAGCTTTTGCATGCATTGAAGGAGAATATGGATAAGTCCCTTTACACCCATTATAATGGAATTGTCGTGTCTTCTTTCAACTACTGATCTTTCAACTATTCCTAGCGAAATCTATGGTTTCAAAATCAGTAGTTTTAGGATTACATCGAATATGGGGTGATGGAAAATTTTTTCCATAGTCAGGATCCGTCTACATAATTGGGCATTTGTAGATTTTGTTTCTATAAAGAATGCAAGAAAGTAATAAAGAGCAAAGTCATAACATTACCAGGAAAATGAATGGTCTTACTTTCTTTTTCAGTTTTCTTTCAGAAATATTCTCAGCTTCTTAAAGAAAAAAAGATTTTAAAAGAATTAACTCACAATACATTGGAATGTAAGAGAGAAAATTTGACCATGGAAGGTAAAATTAATGTGCCTACAATTTATTTATTGACTATACTCTGCAAGTATCCCCCATCAATATTTCTGAAAAGAATCATAGGTAGATCATACTAAGAAGTTGAGTCTCATGATCATTTTAAGCTTTAAGTGTAAAAATATATAAGATCTAAAGTTCTTATGTGAATATCTTTAATTTGTCTGTGCAAGGTAATAGTCTTAATTGTGAAAAAGGTTATATTGATTTTGGATTTCTTCAGATTTCACTTCTTTCTGAAATTTTTGTGCACACTTGCTCTTTTTCTCACATAGTTAAAACTTACTCTTTCAAGAGAGATCTAATCCATTTGTGTTTTAAGAAAACACATTTGTTTTAAGAAAACACATGTGCATAAAACATTTCTGGGAGAATACATAAAGTACTCTTACAGAGTTTTACCTGTGGAGTCCAGGGTTGAAGATGTTGGAAGAGAAAGTTTTAGTTTTGTTTGATGAAGATGATGATGATGATGATGATGATATAAAATGATTTTAATATGGATGTGAATTATTTAAATTAGAAAAATAGACTATTTTTAAAGTTTTATAGTTATAGCAAAATTGAACAGATAATAGAGTTCCCATATTACTCCCTTCCTCTGTGTACACAATTTCCCCAATTATTAACATCTTATATTAGTAAGATATATTCATTACAGCTGATGAACCAGTAGTGATAAACTATCATTAAAGTTCAGCATTTATTCAGATTTCCTTAGTTTTTTTCCCTCCTCTTTAATTCTTGCGCACCCCCCCCCCACCTATGGATGTTGTTGTTTTCCCTTAAGAACTGGATCTCTGAAGGCGGGGTGCCCCTCCCACACACTCATGGGGTGCACCCAGCCCCCCAGGGCCTGGCACACCCGGGGAGTGAACCCGGGACCTTCTGCGTGTAAAGCAGCCATGCTAACCACTACACTGTGGAGCCACCCCAGAGTTCTTACCTAATGTTATTTTATTTGTTCTAGGATTCAAGATACCTCATTACATTTAATTTTCATGTTTTTTTGGACTCTCTTGGCTGTGATAATTTTTTTGAATGTTTTTGTTTTTGATGACTTTGACAGTTTTGAGGAATAATGGCCAAGTATATTATAGGATATCCCTCTATTGGAAATTGTCTGATGTTTTTCTAATGATTAGACAGGGGTTATTGGATTTTTAGAGGAAGATCACAGACATGAAATACCATTTTCATCACCTTATATCAAGGATATATATTACCAACATGATTTTTGACGATTGATGTTGACTTTGATCATCTGGCTGAGGTAGTGTTTGTCAGATTTCTCCATTATAAAGTTATTCCCCCTCCTCTTTTTTCATAATGTACTCTTTGGAGGGAAGTTGCTGTGTGCAGTCTACAGTTAAGTATTAAAGAATTATAACTCCTGTGTTTTAGAGTGGAGTATTATGCTAGTCTGCTTGCACTGCCATTGCAAAATACAGGTATTCCTTGCTTATAGAAAGTTTGCATTATGCCACTTTACTTTTACGAAAGATCTAAATTAGTACCTGTTTTTGCTAACCAAAAGAAATTTGAAGATTTTTGCTTTTACAAAAAAAGTCAAAAAGCAAAAATAGTACTTAGCATTTATTTTACAGTGAGCTGTTATAGAGGCAGTGCGCCTCCTGAACAATGAGAGTGGCCCCACCAAGCTTTGAGCTGTGTCTGCGAGCATCTGTGCTTTATCTTGATTTATTTTGTGCATCCGTGAACAACAAGATATATCCTAAGGTATCAGAAAAGCCTAAGAGAGGTTATTTTTTTTGGATCTGGGAATGCTTGAAAACATTTCCATGTAAATTACTGGTAATTGCTTCTTTGCTTTATGCCACTTTGGCTTACAAAAGGTTTCATAGGAACTCTCTACTTTTGGGTAGTAGCGGAAATCTGTATCACAAACTGGATGGCTTAAACAACGGACCTCTCTTCATCAGCACTTGCTGCTTCATCTTGCACTTTTATGTAATAGAGATGCCTTCTTTTCTTAAATTTTATGAACCAACCTTTACTAGCTTTAAACTTTTCTTCTGCAGCTTCCTCACTTCTCTCAGTCTTCATAGAATTTAAGAGAGTTATGGCCTTACTCTGGATTAGGCTTTGGTTTAAGGGAATGTTTTGGCTTGTTTGATCTTCTAACCAGACCACTAAAATTTTCTCCATATCAGCAATAAGGCTATTTTGCTTTTTATTTATGTGCTCACTAGAGTAGCACTTTTTCTTTGCATCGCAGCTTGGCTAACTGTTTGTGGTAAGAGGCCTTGCGTTCAGCCTGTCTTGGCTTTCAAAATGCCTTACTCACTAGGCTTAATTATTTCTAGCTTTTGATTTAAAGTGAGAGATGGGTGACTCTTCCTTTCACTTGAACACTTAGAGGCCATTGTAGAGTTATTCATTGGTCTAATTACAATATTGTACTGTGTCTCAGGGAATAGGGAGGTCTGAGGAGAGGAAGAGAAATGGAGAAATGACCAGTCAGTGGAGCAGTCAGAACACAAACATTTATTTATTAAGTTCACTGTCCTATATGGGCACGGTTCATGGTTTCCTCAAACAATTACGATAGTAACATCAAGGATCACTGATTATAGATCACCATAACATATATAATAATATAATGAAGAAAAAGTTTGAAATACTGTGAGAATTACCAAAATGTGACACAGAGACACGAGTGAGCAAATGCTGTTGGAAAAATGGCGCCGATAGACTTGCTTAATGCAGGATTACCACAAACCTTCACTTTATGAGAAACACGATATTTGCGAAGCCCAATAAGGCAAAGTGCAATAAAACGAGGTATGCATGTACTATATTTATTTTGTTGCTCAAATAGTTCTATCTGTGCCATTGGGAGCTCATTCAGTTGGCTCCTCTGCGCGTTTGGCACACCCCATCAATGTGTTGTTACGTTTTGTTTTTGAGTGCTTTCTTAATTTCTGGGGCTACAATATGCTCTGAGTTTATATTGTATATTTCCTTTCCCAGTCTTAGAATTATCTATTTCTCTGAGGAGCCATGGCTCCTGTTATTGAAGAATAGTATTAGAAACCAAAATCTGGACTAGGTATGCTCATTGCTGCTGGGGTGTGATTTCTTTTATACCTTCTCAGCTGACAGAACAACAATAACAACAACAACAACAACAACAACAACAACATATATATATATGTGTGTATGTATGTGTGTACTAACTTGTATATGTATGTGTTTGTGTGTATATTTCTATATGTGTAACTACCTGTATCTATAATAAGTTGAACATCAGTTTTTACTAATGTCTCCAACTCCAAAATCTATTACCACATGCATCATTCTACCCTATTCCCCTTGCTATGTTTAAATCACCACTCCAATAGTGGGAAATCTGGTTCTTTTTAAAAATTTAATTTGGTTATTAGTTTCAAGTATACAGTACATTGGTTAGACATTTATATAGTTTATAAAATAATCCCCCTAATTGCTCTTTCTCTCCTCTGGCTCTCCACATAGCCATTACATTAATGCTAACGGCATTCCCTATGCTGTGCTCCCCATTCCGATGACCATCTATCAACTACTAATTTGTACTTTCCTAACCCTTCACCACTGAGAAATCTGGTTCTACCATCTGCCCAATACATTTTCTTAATTATTCAATTCCAAGTATCACATATAAAACTGTCAAAATTGGAAATTCATACCACTATGGGAAACAACTTCATCAACTAGAATACTACAGTGCTTATGTACAGTTTCTTTTGTCTTTACTCCTACAGACTCCATTTCCAAAGTTACTTAAGTCATCACTACCTCCCCCACTCCCAACCCACACTTGTAGTACAGTTAGATTTTCTTGTCACAGTCTTAATTCTTTCATGGGATCCCCTGACATTCTAAATAAAGTTTTAAAATTTGCATACAATAAATATTGTGTTGATTTTTGACAAATACATAATGTCATGTATCCATTATTATAGTATCACACAGAGTAGTTTTACCGGTCTAAAAATTTCCTGTTCTCTCTCCGGTCTAAAAATTTCCTGTCCCCTCTCCTCCTCTCCAAACTCTTGGTAATCACTGAAATGTTTACTGTCTCTATAGTTTTGCCTTTTCCAGAATGTCTTATCTTTGAAATTATACAGCAGGTAGTCATTTTACACTGGCCTGTTTTACTTAGCAATATGCATTTAAGATTCCTCCATGTCCTTCCATGACTTGATAGTTCCTTCAAAAATCACTATTCCTTTGTATGGTGTACCAAAGTTTGTTTATCTATCTGTTGAAGGACATCTTGATTGCTTCCAGTTTTTGATGCTTATAAATAAAGCCGCTATAAACATTTGCATACAGGTTTCAGTGTAGATATAAGTTTTCAACTAAATTGGGTTAATACTTACAAGCATAATTGCTGAATCATATGGTAAGACTATTTTTAGTTTTGTAAGAAATTACCAAACTGTTTTCCAAAGTGGCTATATCATTTGGCATTTCTACTGCCCAGTATTAGCACTTGCTATTGTCAATTTTTTCAGTCATTCTAGTAAGTGTGTAGTGGTATCTCATTGTTGTTTTAATTTGCAATTAATAAATTGCAATGACATATGATGCCAAGCATCTTTCAGTATGCTTATTTACCATCTGCACATCTTCTTTGGTGTGGTGTCTATTTCATTTTTGCCCATTTTTAATTGGATTTTTTGTTTCGTTATTGTTGAGTTTTAAGTGTTTTTTGTATCTTTTAGAGATAAGGCTTTTATTACATATATATTTTACAAATATTTTCTTCTAGACTGTAGCTTGTCTTTTTATTCTCTTAAGCGTGTTTTTCACATAGCCAAGACTTTTTTATTTTGAGGAGACTGATTGAATTAATTCAGCTGGTTGGATCAATATTTCATGATTGCAGAAGTTTAAGTTTGAGATCAAGACACTAATTTCCAAAGAGACAACACAGATACACAGAGATACAGGCACACACTCATAGATTATGTTTGATTAGTTTTCTCCATATAGACATAGAGATAATATCAGATGACTGAATAAAGGGCATTAGTTACTTCAAACAACAAAACATCTCCACTTCAATGATTCAGATTGGTTACTTAAAAATAATGGTACACATATTTGTGTGCTAATTTATACCTCAGAGTTTTGTTTTTTCACTTAAAGGTACAGAAAATATGTTTGATCAAATTCAATTGTATGCATTTCTTTCCAGTATGAGGTCTACATCACTTGCCTGACTCACATTCAAGCAGGTGTTATCCTCAGGATGACATAACGCCATTTTTCACTCTACTGAATATTTGAGTCCAAACGGTCATAACATCTTAAAGATCTGATGCTTGTTCTATAATTGGCTTTGTCACCCTGAACTAATGAAGGTAAATTATAAAACAATAAATAAATAAGCAGCAATTATCCTAAGGGTGATATAATTACTTCTTGTAATTACCTTAAAGCAAGCTTTTTAGAGGCAACAATATGAATTTGTTTGATGAAATATTCTAGAAAAACAAGAACTCTCATTTTGTCTTTTTATAAATTTATGAGGTTACATTAATGGAAGGCCCTAGTTATACAAAGCCTGCTATAATGGGATTGTGTCATCCTGGGGATAACTATATAATGATAGCAATAACTCAGTGGAAATATAATGTAGTTCTTTAAATTGCTTGTCTTGCAATGAAACAACGTAAAATGCAGTAAGAACTTTGATAAATGTATTTTGTAAATTCTGATCCTGAATTCCAGTTATCCAGTCTGAACAAAGAATTATATTAACAAGGTTTGTACGTAATATATTCACTTTAATGAAAATAGAACAGCTTTTATGGCATTACTTAATTCAGGTGATATGGATCAAGTACTATATTCAGTCTGCTGTCTAGCTCACCAACTGTTGGCTTGCAAACTAGCTCCCCTACACAGAGGGCAAGGAGAGACATATGAAAAAAGCAGACCATTCCAAATTGGTAGGTGGTAATTTTAATGATGTTTCTCTTGGGTGGCTGCAAGAGAAGTAAATCTCTACCCCTACTTGCTAGAACCTTAAGTTTATATAGAGGCTTTAACTAGGTTCAGTCAGTATACCATGCAAATGGACTCAACACTACGTAACTATCTCAAGGGTGCCTTGAGGCAGCTTCTATGAAGGAAAAGGAAGTGAAATGCATATTCCAAAGACAAGGAAGTGGGTGAGGAGCCTTTGATTGACTGGCTTCCCCTCGCAGCTCAACAGGCAGTCATATCCTCTTGAGGACCTTCTCTAATGAAGCTTCTTACATGTCAGACTGGAAACTGGAAGTCTATTTATTTACATTTTTTTCAGTCTATTTTGTCTCTGTTCCGTTGGGTTATTTCTGTTATTTTGTCTTTCAATTCACTGATTTCTCTGGCCTCTCCACTCTGCTGTTGAGCCCATTCACTGAGATTTTTATTTTGGTTATTATATTTTTCCATTGTAAAATTCCATTTGGTTCTACTTTATATCTTTAATTTGTTTGCTGAGATTTTTTTATGTCTTTGCTGAGGCTTTCTATTTTTTTCACTAGGTTTAAACATATTTGTACTTTCTTGTTGAAGCACTTTTGTCCTGGTTTCTTTAAAATCTTTGTCAGATAATTCTAATATTTCTGTTACCTTGGTATTGGCCTGGATTTATTTTCTTTTATTAGATTAATTCTGAGAACTTGTGGTGTTTGATACGATGAATACTTTTCCATTGAAAC
This sequence comes from Pteropus alecto, assembly GCF_000325575.1. Classification (NCBI taxonomy): domain Eukaryota; kingdom Metazoa; phylum Chordata; class Mammalia; order Chiroptera; family Pteropodidae; genus Pteropus; species Pteropus alecto. Next base: position 13,978,365 of record NW_006437736.1, on the reverse strand, counting down.
CTGATGTTTTTGTATTATGTTTTAGGCATCTGGATCTTATTTAAACCTGTTTTAGCTGGCTTTTCCTGACACTACTCTGGCAAGGGAACAGGGGCTCTGCTTTGTTACTTCCTGATGTAGGTAGACTTGACCTTGACACCTGATGGGCGGGACTCATTATCTCTGAGTGAAGATGGGAGTTCTGGTTTCCATATATTCCTCTTCAGTCTTTAATTTTTACACACACTTTGCAAATTACTTGTCTTATATTGCACCTATATGGCCTTCTGTCAATACAGAGAAAGATTGGAGCTGCTGCCCAAAGAATTGGAAGTCATTTAGTTTGAACTGCTACTTTATTTCTAATGAATCCAAAAATTGGGCTGAGAGTGTGAAGAACTGCTCAGGAATGAAGGCTCATCTGTTGGTGATCAACAGCAAGGATGAGCAGGTATCTTCTCATAGAAAATGGAGTCAGGAATTTCACCTGGATTTTGAATTCTTCTCTTGGCTGGGGAGGAGGTTTTTCATTGTTTTGGGATATTGGTTCTGTGGCAAAAGGCTTTCAATAAAATAGATAAGAAAAGCTACTTAAGCCTTTCCATTTCATACCTTCTCCCTGCTTTTATAAAACTAACTGCCCCAAAATAAATGGGGCTATTTAAAATATAATATGTGGGGTTGAGTGGAAGGATGGAAATAGTTCAGCCTGAAATATCAGTTTATTATTTTAACATGTAAATGTTTTTAAAATTATTAAATATTTAACAGAGAAGGAGTTTTTAAAAAGTCAAATAAAGTTTAATCATAGAGAGTCACAATCAACAATCAGAAATGAAGTAAAAGAATCTCTGAGTTTGTGAAAGAAAAAAATGATTTAATCTGCAAAAGTTTTCTCAATCATAACTTTGAAGAATACCATCTCTTAGTGAAGAAAAGAGGGAAAGCGAGTCTGAGATAAGAATTCATTATGATCATGGAAGGAAATTGCTTCCATATGTATTGAACATTGCTATGATCTTAATATTTGCATCCCCTCCAAATTTATAGGTTGAAATTCTAATTCCCAAAGGTTATGATATTAGGGGCCTTCAAGAGATACTTAGGTCATGAGGGTGGAGACTTCATAAATAGATTGGTGTTCTCATAAAAAATACCCCTAAGAGCTACATTGTTCATCCACCATGTGAGGACACAGCTATATGCTGGCTATGAATCAGGAAGAGGAACTTATGCAACGAACCATGCTTGTTCGTTGATCTGGGATTTCAGCCTCCAGAACTGTGAAAAATATATTTCCGTTGTTTATAAGATCCCCCAACTGTGGTAGCTTGTTATAGCAGTCCAACTAGGTTAAGACAAACATCATGCTCATAAGTGATGTCTACAATCCTGCACTGCACAGCCAGAGAAGGCCTAAGACTCCTGGGCAGGGTTCCCGTGCCCATCCTCTCCTTTTCTTCTCTTCTCCCTAAGTCATGAAGAACTCAGTTCAATCTGAAGGCTATACTCTAAAGGCTATAACTGCTTTCTTTTCTTCCCTCAGGATTTTATCAGTAAGAAACTGGATAAAAAGGCTGCTTATTATATGGGGCTATCAGATCCAGAGGGGACAAGAGACTGGCAATGGGTCGATCAGACACCATACAACAAAAGTGCCACGTGAGTAGAGAATTAGATAAAGGAATTCTGAGTTTTGGATCATCAGGCGATTCAGGATGTCCCAACTATTAGGTATTAAAATAAAATAGCTCACTCTTCTTTTGACTCTTGAGCACTAGGTTAAATAATTTTATTTATTATCTCATTTAATTGTCACAAGAACTCTATGAGGCACACAATATTTTTCTCAATGTAGAGCTGAGGAAATGGAGTTTAGAGAGTTTAAGTAACTCAATAAATGTTATCTAATGACAGTGGTCCTGAAACCCGGGTCTATTTGACACCAAAGTCTGTGCTTTAAATCATTACATTTATATCTCTAAATATAACAAATATTCATGTCAGTTAAGATAATAACCAATTTTTAATATATTATATCTCTCATCAAGCAAATAAACTAAATTCTGATACTTTTATATCATACTTACTTATATATGTCTTTTAAAATTCAAATACTTTAGAATATTTTGATCCTTATATCATCTGTGTGAAATATATAGGGATTTTACTCTATTTTTAATTTTTTAGATATGTAAATGAGGGAAGTTAAATTACTTGTCTAAGCTAATAGGAATAGTAGCACATTTAGAGATTTTAACTTCTTCCTTAGACTCAAAAGCAAAACATAAAACAAAAACAAAAAACTACATTGATACTTGGAATCAGAGTGAAACCTTTTCATCATTGAAGGGAGCCTATAAACTGACATTTTTCAAGGAACAGGGCATACAGATGACAAATGGAAAGGGAGCCTCTAGGATATCTTCTGGGAAAGTGTTTAATGCAATAAGATGACACAATGCTGGGTGATGTAGGCACAGTTTTCAAGGGAAGGCCAGAGACACAGATGGAGAAAAAAACTTCATGAGAAGTGGGGGAGAATGATTTGGGCATATCTGCCTTGACTTCCACACAGTTCAACCTCAGCCTTCTTCCTCGCTCTTTCTAATCCTTCTCACTGTTTGAAGACACATCCTCATCTCTTTTCTCCCCTTTCAGATTCTGGCACCAAGGTGAACCCAGTAGTCCTGATGAGCGTTGTGTTATCTTGAATGCTCGATCATCAAAATGGGGCTGGAATGATGTCCCTTGTGAACCCCTTCAAAGGTCAATTTGCAAGATGATGAAGATCTTTATATGAATGGAACATTCTCCATGAACGTATGGTTGAATTGGTATCCACCATTAAAGAGATAGCTAATTTGTTTTCTAAAATTCATGTGTAAGTCTTGTATAAGTGATAGAAGTTTTCAGTAGCCTGTCACCTATTCCACTTAAGATAAAACCAGCATATGTTCATTCATTTATTCATTCACAAAATAAACATTTATTGAGCATTTTCCATGTGCAGACACTAGACTGGATAGCCTATTGGCAGACAAATGGAGGGAATATGAGCCTTCTCTCCCAATTTTTGTCTAATTGCTAAGAAGTTATATACTGATATAATGATTTGATTTGATTATAATTGCTAAGAAGTTAGATACTGATATAATGATTTCATCTCTCTGGATTTTCCTTTTTATGGGTTGGTCAGAAGCAAAATAACATCAACCATTACATTCCATTTCTCTCAGATTTATTATTTTCACTGAAAGCATGTTATGTGACAGTTGGAATATAATATACATGAATTGGAAGATAGTTCCAGCTTCAGCGCAATAGGCTCTTGGGCTTCTTAACATTCTCTGTTTGGTTTTGGACTGTCATTTAACATCAGACTACAGGCACAGGATAATCAGAGATTGAGCATTGGATAGTTAGAATTAAAGAATTATTATTTAGCATTAAAATTAGAAATTATTACTGGTGTGAAAAATAATATAAACAAAGCCACTTTTAAATGGAGTTAGAGCCAGCCTTGCACATCTGACTCCTCAAATCTTTGGAATGTTAAAACTAGGCCAAATAATCTTTGGACTGGGCATAAAGCAGCATTGTATCTCACACAACTGTTTGCAAAGATAACAAGAAAAGCTGATGTTATGACTACCTGATTGAAAATTAAAGACATTCTTTAGAATTAGCATTGCTGTGTTAATCTATCTACATCTATAGAAAGCCCTTTCTTCTATTCATGTAATTGTTCCCCTTACCTTTCTCAGAAATAACCCTCACCTTCAACTCCTAGTTGGGATACTATTTAGGTTTCTGTCTGAATCATTGCTTCCAGAATAGCTTTTGGGTCTCAAATAAATGCTTGTTGCTTCTCACTTTGGCCTTTTACTTGGCCTTTTATTTTCGTGTTAACACTGGTAACTTAACATAGATTTATATTCATCAGGTATTCTGATAATTTTTTCTTTTTTTTTTAGGTGAGACAACCCTTGGTTGACCTCACAGATTGCAAAGAGCTTTTCAGTTTACAATCCCTTATTTTTTTATTTTTTATGCCTACAGCACCTGGTCTTCTTAGGTGATCTCCTATGCAAGCACTAACCAGGCCCTACCCTGCTTAGTTTCCGAGATCAGATGGGATCGCACTTGTTCCGGGCAGCATGGCCATAGACCTGATACGTTTTTTATTTTGCTTAGTTTTATGGTTTCTATGTGTGGATCGCCACTCAAAATGGCCCCTTGTGCATTTGTATTCTCCTTTTTATTAAAGTTCTTACAGATCAACAGATCGTTTTCTTTCTACAAGGCCTGTAATTCATTGCTTTAGTATAGTAGTTAGTTATAACTGATCATGATAAAGCTAATTCTCATCATGGCTATCGCAATATGACCTGAGATTATACTCTGGTTTAATTTCTTTCTCTCTTTCTCTCTTTCTCTTACTCTCTTTCTCTCTTTCTCCCTTCCTTCCTTCCTTCCTTCCTTCCTTCCTTCCTTCCTTCCTTTTTTTTTTTTGCACAGAATGTTTTTTTTATGTTAAACTCTTCATATTAAAATAAAAATGACTATGACGATGCCACCCTGAACAAGCCCAATCCCATCTGATCTCGGAAGCTAAGCAGGGTAGGGCCTGGTTAGTATTTGCATGGGAGACTACCTAGGAAGACCAGGTGCTGTAGGCATAAAAAATAAGAATAAAAAATAAGGGATTGTAAGCTGACAAGTTGATCTGTGAAGTTAACCAAGGGTTGCCTAGCCTAAAAAAATAAAATAATAAAATAAAGTAAAATAAAATAAAATAAAAATGAATCAAAGACAGTAATTGTCTTTTCAGGAAAAAAAAAATCTCAATGCTCACTGACATTAGTTAATACCATCAGTAAGAGTCTATCATATCATTAAGTGTTATCCCCTCGTATGAATGAGAAAAGACAGTCTTATCATCTTTATAATTGATCATTTTATATTATAGCCAGGACAACAATAATTATATTATTCTAGTCTCAATTTTTTTTCTGGTTCACATAATTTTAGTCAACTGATTTTCATATTGAAGAGGTGTTGTTGGTTATGTCAAGTAAATTATTAGAGTAAGCACTTTAAAAAAGCTCTAATCAAAATTTTAAAGTGTAGCTCCATTCTTGTGAGATTATAAGAGTTTCTATATTAGTCTTTGCATACTGCATGAAGGATTTGTATTCTTTAGTATTCATGCATGGATAGGGAAAGTCACGATGTATATTTATAAAATCAGGCCACCATGTACCCTGATTTTCTTGATACAACTGAGTAATTACATTTACCACTCATTTCCTAACTATATCTAAAGTTGAGTTATTTTTCTATGGGTCTTATCTTATCCATTGTTTAGAGAATTTATAATTTATTTCCTAGAAAGCAACTTACATCACAATTCTGAGGAAACTTTATTTACAATGAGATTTTCCTGTTATTATTTCAATCGTATGGGGATAGAATGTAGGGCGGGCAAAAAGAACCACTTTACTAAATGCCTTTGCTTGTCAGAATAGAAGGAGTGCTTATACTGGAGTGAAATGGAGATGGTGATATTGATTAGTACTGGAATTTTTCTCCTCCTTCCACATTACATTTATGAATGTGGTTCAGAGCCTATTTTTAAAATTTTTCACTAGAGCATAATTAAATCAAAATTGTGTGTAATAGGTTTTATGTAAGATTTGTGTTTATAGAGTGACATTTAAGTGAAGCAGCATCTGGCTGGATTCCAATCAATGGATAGAATTGTGAAAAATAAAATGGTGGTTTTAAGATACTAAGTTTTGGGGTAGCTTATTATTCAGCAATATACAACTGAGACACCTTCAAATTGTATCACAGTTTTGAACCAAAATTCTGCAAAATAATGAAACATAGTAAATCACACTGTTGTCTCTGAAAAGATTAGTAACAATTTAGAAATCAGAGCAGATTAATTTTACCATTACTGAACAAAATGCAAAGTAAAAGTGTTCATCTTTTAATATCATTTAATTCCTATTCTTGTAGAGTGGTCATATTACACACATGTGGTTCTTAAATAAAAAATGTTTAATATAATATAATTGAAGTTTTTATCTACTATTAAGGATGTGCAATCAAAAATTGTTTTGAGATCATTCTTCTAGGAGATAGATCTTAAAATGCTTGTCTAATGTCTAGGCAAATGTTCTCTCTAAGGTAAAAGAAAAAGACAAGCTACATACAGAACTATTTGGAAAAAAATGTGTTTATGTGTCAGTTTATTTGGCAGACATATTTAAGTCCATAAATAAAATACATAGAATGTTTGGCTCTATATTCATCTCTATAGTTGTTATTGAAAACAAATAAACATATAAACAAGTAAACCTACCAATGCTTTAAGCTCTTTTGGTCAAATTGCCACTTAGTAAATGGAAGAGGAAGCAGAAAATCTGCGGAATGTCCGGTACTAGGGAGAACACTTTTGCCTATTGGAATTGAAGTGATCGACCCGGATGATTTCTCTGAGGTGGGAATCTCCTAACACCTGACAACTCTCAGGGCCCATTCAATGTTAATTTTCTTTAGATGATCTTAAAACGGAAACATGGATTAATAGTTTCATCTTTGCCAGTATGGAAATTATCAATGCTGTACACTTTGTCAAAGATAAATTTAATGATTCAAGGATGGAAGCAATAATGTGACAATTCAACTGTATTAAACCAAATGTTCAGTATAAAGGTTTTTGTTTTGTTTTGTTTCTAGTATAGGTGTTTGATTAACCGTATCTTCTCCACAATGAAATGTTCGGTGTCAGGTAAACTTGTTACAAATGTGATTTTATAATAAAGAACAAGTGTTTGAGACTTTGGCACATATTGTTGGTCTATTTATTCCTTCTTCCTTACAATCAAGCTTAAGTGTTGTTTAGAGAATCACTTTCCTTCATGCATATAGGATGCTAACCTCATATTCAGCTTTGTGGATACTAATTAAACCAAGGTGATCAAAACTATCACCCCAGTGGTTTGTTTAGGAATAGGTACAAACTACAAATCATTCCAATGAACTGCCTTGTCTTGTTTTCAGAGGGAGCTTATGCCCTTCTCCCAAATAATATGTTTGCTATAGATGGTTATTCTATGACCATGATGAAAACTAGCCTTAGGATGACAGGAACACTGTGGATTGTAGAGTAGAATGATGGAAAGACCTGTTTCCTTAAGGGTAGATGTACCACACTTTATCTAGTCATCTATTGAAGAACATTTTGGTTGTTTCAAATACCTAGGAGCGTGATTGCTGGATTATATACTAAAACTGTGTTTAACTTTGTAAAAAACCGCCAAACTGTCTTCTAAAGTGGCTATATTGTTTTTCATTCCGATTAACAATGAATGAGATATACTATTGCTCCACATCTTCACCAATATTTGATATTGTCAGTGATCTTAGATTTTAGCTATTCTAATAAGTGTTTAGTATGATATCTTGTTTTAATTTGCAATTCCCTAGTGACAAGTAATAGTGAGTATCTTTTTATGTGCTTATTTGCCATCTATATATCTTCCTTGGTGAGGTATCTGTTCAGATCTTTTGCTCATTTTTGAATTGAGTTGTTTGCTTATTGTTGGGTTTTAAAAGTTCTTTGTATATTTTGGGTACAAGTTCTTTATCAGATATGTGTTTTGCAAATACTTTCTCCCAGTCTGTAGCTTGTATTTTTATTATTTTTAACTGCACCTTTCACAAAGCAGAAGTTTTTGATTTTAATGAATTCAAACTTATCAAATTTTTTTCATGTATACTTCTGATGTTGTGTCTAAAACTCATTGCCAAACCCAAGGCCACCTAGATTTTTATCCCATGTTATAGTCAAGAAGTTTTATAGTTTTGTTTATACTTTTAGGTCTATATTTCATTTTGAGTTGATTTTTGTGAAGGTATAAGGTATATATGCAGATTCATTTTCACATGTGGATGCCTAGTTGTTCTAAGATCATTTGTTAAAAAAGACTACCCTTTCTCCATTGGATTGTCTTTTATCAGAGATCAGTTTTTGTATTTGTGTGTGTGTGTCTATTCCAGGTTCTCTATTCTGTTCTCTGGATTTACTTGTCTTTTCTTTCACCAATAACACACTGTCTTGATTATTATAACTTTATAGTAAGACTTAAAATCAAGTAGTGTCAGTCTTCTAACTTTGTACTTCTTCAATATTATGTTAGCTATTCTGGATCTTTTGCTTCATGATATAAACTTTGGAATCAATGTTGATATCCACAAAGTAGCTTGCTGGTGTTTCAAATCTATAGATTAAGTTGGTAAAAATTGGTATCTTAACAATATTGAGTTTTCCTATTCATGAACATGAAATATCTTTCCATTTATTAAGATCTTTGGTTCCTTTCTTCAGAGTTCTGTAGTTTTCCTCATATAGATCTTGTACATATTTGGTTTAATTTATACCTATTGTCTCTTTTTTTTATGCTAATGTAAATGGTGTTTTAAGTTTCAAATTCCAATTACTCATTGCTAGTTTATATGAAAGCAATTGACTTTTATATATCAATCCTGTATCCTTCCACCTTGCTACTTATCAGCTCCAGGAGTTTATTTTGTTGATTTTTTTTTTTTCCTACATAGACAATTATGTCATCTATCAACAAAAACAGTTTTATTTCTTCGTTCTCAATGCATATATTTTTTATTTTATTTTATTTTTGCATTAGCTTGGACTTTGTGTAAGATATTGACTAGGAGTGATAAGAGAGGAATATTTTACCTCATTTTCAGTCTCTAGGGGAAAACATTCAATCTCTCATCATTAAGTATGATGTTATTGGTCTGTTTTATAAATTTCTTCAAGTTGCAAGTTTACTCTGTTCTCAGTGTGCTGAGAATTTTTATCGTGAATGTCTGTTGCATTTTTCAAATGCCATTTTTGCATCTTTGATATGATTATATGATTTTTCTTTAGCCTATTGATGTGATAGAATACATTAATTGATTTTCAAATGTTAGACCAGCCTTGCATACTTGAAATAAGTTCTACTTGGCTGTGTGGTATAGGATTCTTTTTATACATTGTTGGATTCAATTTTCTAATACTTTGTTGTAGATTTTTACACCTATATGTGTGAGAGATATTGTTCTGTAGTTTCCCTTTTGTGTAATGTGTTTGGTGCTGGTATGAGAGTACTGCTGGCTTCATAGTATGAATTAGGATGTGTTTCTTCTGCTTTTATTTTCTGGAAGAGATTGTAGAGAAGTTATACCATTTATTCTTTAAAAGTTTGGTAGCATTCACCAGTTGAACCACCTGGGCCTGGTGCTGCTTTGAAAAGTTATTAATTATTGATTCAATTTCTTTAATAGATACAAACCTATTCAGATGATCTATTTCTCTTTGCGTGAGTTTTGGTAAATTGTGTCTTTAAGATGTTGGTTCATTTTATGTAAGTAATCACATTTGTGGACATAGAGTTGTTCATAATATTCTTTTTATAACTTCTCTTTTACTTCTGACATTAGTAACTTCTGTCTTCTCTCCTTTGTTCTTGGTTACTCAGGCTTGGGAGTTATTTATTCTTTATATTTTCAAAGAAAAAACATTTGCTTTCATTGATTTTCTCTGTTGTTTTCCTGTTTTTAATTTTATTGATGTCTGTTTTCATTTTTATTGTGCTTTTTCTTCTGCTTACTTTGGATTTAATTTATTCTTCTTTTATAAATCCCTAAAGTGGAAGCTTAGATTACTGATTTTAGGGTTTTTTAATTCTAATATATGTATTCAATATTATAAAATTTTCTCTAAGCACTCTTTTTACTGGATCCCATAAATTATTATAATTGTATTTTTATTTAGTTAAAAATTTTTAAATGAGGGAATTTTTCCTTCACCTATCTGTTATTTAGAAGTGTGTTGTTTAATCTCCAAGTATTTTAAGATCTTCCAGCTATCTTTCTCTTATTGGTTTTTAGTTTAATACCACTGTGGTCTGAGAACAGACATTGTAAGATTTTTTTTTTTTATTTTTAATGTGTTCTTTATGGCTCAGAATATGGCCTATCTTGGTGCTGTTCCACGTGAATTTGAGAAGAATGTGTATTTTTTTGTTTAGGATGAAGCATTCTATAGATGTCAATTAGATCTAGTTGATTGATGGCACTGAACAATTAATTATATCCTTATTTCAGTCTTATGTATCTGTCAGTATTGAGAGATGAATGTTGATTTGTCTAACTATAACAAAATGAATTTCTCCTTGCATTTCTGTCAATTTTTGCTTCATGTATTTTAATATTCTAGTGTTAGATGCATACACATTAAAGATTGTTATGGCTTCTTGGAGAATTGACCCCTTTATCATTATGTACTGTTTATCTTTATTCCTAATAATTTTCCTTGCTCTAAAGTATGCTTTGTGTGATATTATCATAGCTATATAGCTTTATGTACAAATATAATATTTAGTTAATTATTATAGCCTTTAAAAACTATATTAATTTTTAGAGCATTTTAAAGTTTACAAAATAATTGAGAAAGAGTTACAGATTTCCTATATTCCCATATCCCCACACAGGTATAGTCTCTCCCTTTATCAACTTTACTCACCAGAATGGTCCATTTTTCATGAAGGATAAATCTATATTAACCCATCATAATCACCCAGAGTCCATAGTTTATGTTAGGGTTCACTCTAGGTGTACATTCAATGGTCTTGGACAAATATATAATGATACATCCATCATCTTAAGATAATACAGAGTATTTTCACTGCTCTTAAATACCTCTGTGCTCTCCTATTTATCTTTCTTTATCTTACCCTAGCAGCCATTGATCTTTTTATTGTCTCCATAATTTTGACTTTTTCAGAATGTCATGTAGTTGAAATCATACAGTATGTAGCATTTTCAGATTGGTTTCTTTCCCTTAGTAATATGAATTTCAGGTTCTTTCATGTCTTTTTGTGGCTTGAAAGCTCATTTTTATTTTACTTTTATTTCTTTTATTCTGTATTTATCTACTAGGTTCACTTTATATAATGTGTAGTTTAATTCCGATGTTCCCGTTTTGATGATCTGTTTGGATGATGTATCCATTGTTGCAAGTGAGGTATTAAAGTTCCCTACTACTATGGTACTGCTGCCTGTTTCTCTCTTCTGTTAACATTTGCTTTACATATTTAGTTGCACAAATCTGGGGGTATATATATTTATAATCATGATATCTTCTTGATGTACTGATCTTTTTGTCATAATATAATTACTTTTATTTCTTGTGATAGTTTCTGACTTAAATTTTTTTTGTCTGATATAAAAATATCCACTTCTGTACTGTTTGGGTTACTATTTGCAGAGTATATTTTTCCTCATCCCTTTACTTCCAACCTATGTTGTCCTTAAGATAAAGTCAATCTTTGTAGGTGGCATGTAGTTAGATCTGGTTTATTAGTTTTGTTTTGTGTTTTCTGTCAAATTAGCCTCTCTGTCTTTCGATTTGGGAATTTAATCTATTCACATTTAAAGTAAATATTCATAGGTGAATATTTATTATTGTCAATTTGGGAAATGTTTTCTGTTTTGTAGTTCTTTTGTTCCTTTTTTTTGCTTTCCTGTCTTTTTGTGTGTGTGTGATTTCATGATTTTTTGGTGGTGGTATCATTCGATTACTTTCTCTTTATATTTTGTGTATCCAGTATGAGATTTTTATTTGTGTTTACCATGAGGCTTATATGAAACAATTTATTGTTTTAGCAATCTATTTTGAGCTAATAACAACCTAACTTGGCTAATAAAATCTACACTTTTACTTCTCTCCCTCCCACACTTTATGTTATGGTATCACAATTTTTATCAAAATAATTATTTATTTTTTGTCAATACAATATGGTACTAATTTATTTATTTTTAAGAAAGGACTTTAATATTACAAAAAATATTAGAGACTTTTTGCAAAAATAGTTTGCACTCTTTATGTCAAGTAAATTAATTTTCAATAAAAATATCATGTATAATTTTTATGTCACTGTATTTAAGAAAAAAATCTGTTAATTGATCTGAGGCTTTTATCAGAATCTCAAATTGGTCAGTGGTCTAGAAAAGTTTGTCATTATTTATCTGGGTTGTTATCAACTTCCCAAAAACTTAACTTTACTATCATAGTCCTCTGGTAAAGAATAAGGAAAGAAAAATTATTTAAGGTTACACAAATAAACTGTTTCATTTCTAGTAATGGTGAACTATTTTATTATAGACCAACACTTGAACTCAGTAAAACTAGCAGGACAAAGTTGATTCCAAAGCATTGGAGACTATGTGGCACTGAGTACTTTAGGTGTGTGATGCTACAACACAACCATCATGGATTCATGAGCAATGATCAGTTACTCTTCCTCATTTCAATTTCTTGGGATTAGGTAATCCTCAGAATCTTGATGTAATCCCAGAACAGAGAATAGTCCCAAGAATGACTTATAGGGAATTTCTTATCAGCCACTAAGAAGAGGAAATAACAATAATCTGATAAATTGAAAATAATGAGATGCTCCATATCTTGTACATCTGAACCTATAGACCAAGAATATTTTATGCACATCTATGTGGATGAAATATGTAAATCCAAATATCTCTTAAAGGCAGTGATTGCCACCACCTATTGATTTGATTGCCTAAATTCTTTATTATCTAAATTCTTAAACAAAAAAATCATATTGGGTCTACTTAGTTTAATCATGGACACTAATTTTCAAAAGGGTGACCTAATGCTGCTTCCTTGGAAAGTGATTTGGTTGAAACTGCTGGTTCGCCAATCCTTTAAAAGAAGTCAAGCCAAAACAGAACAATAAATATCCACTTTGACTCTAATAGTATATGATTTTATCTTCATCCCATAATAGTTATTATCCTCTCCATCACTAGGTTTTGCATTATGCCCTGGTCAGACTCAAATACCCTACATTTTTTGCACATCTCACTTGAACCTATCCACAGTTCAGCTTTTGCTCTGATTTGCCATTCTCCCCATCAATTTTTGTTTTGTTTTATACCATTTTTTATTCTGGTACATTGCTCCTTTCTGACTTTGCTACTACCATTCAAAGGCCACTAGTAATCTAGAAATGCGTATAGAACAAAGGTATGAAAATAAGTGAAGAGAATGGAGCACAGGGTTGCCAATGGTCAAGAACAGAACATGATTAGGACAGCACGTATTGGAGATGGACAAAGAAGCAAAGAGGTCTTTAAATTGCTTTCCTTGTGTATCGCTAAGGAGTAGGTTTTCTTTTCTTAGATCAACAAATTACTCAGTCATTTGATTGTGTTTCTTCATCTCTGACGGAAACTGGAAACAGATTGTCATATAACTACTTCCCTTTCTCCCCTTATGAATGACAACTCAAACCAACTGGGGATAATTTCATGGGTTTTCAATCCTGTCTAGATATTTATTTCATTACTTGCTATGAGTATTTAAAAAGCCTGTTGAGTTCAATACTCTATATCCATATATCCATGGTAGTTTTTTCCTTGTATTTAGGACTGCTCATTTGAGTAGTGGAGATATTTTTGATGTTAATAGAGAGCTGGGTCTATATTCTAGAGACTTCATGTTAAGAAGGATCTTTGAGCCCTTGAGTAATGATAAGGAATTCATGAAGCCTGACTATGATGTTATACCACTTCAAGCTTTCCCTTACCTAATCAAGAAAATTAAAAAATATTACTAACCTCTGTTCAATATTGGTATTGATGCAATAAGAAAGTTTAATTACTTTTTCAGATAAATTCCAGAATCTTCCATTTTGGAATCACATTCTTGAACAATGTTCCTGTGTCTTTACGTAATTTACTATATTAACAACTTATCTAAGCCAATTCTATTCAATCAGACTTTTGTTCACTTCCTAGGACGCTATTCACCACATGGATTAAGTCTTAAATAAAATCCAATGTAAAGTCAGCTAGGGAGCACTTAAATTAATTAAGACACACAAATAAATTTCTTTTAGGGCATATAAAATATTCTATTTTGCATGCCAGAATGAATGGGAATCAGAGAAATAGAGATTTCATGCCAGAAACCGAACAAATGATCTGAACATTTTTGTCAAATTTTTCATGAAGTTTTGGCTGTGTTTCTCAATTTCCTCTTTTTTTTTTTTCCTGATACTTTTAAATCACTGGAAACTTTAGGCAAAACCACAACTTCTTTTTTTTTGAGGTACACTTTATAGTGGAAGTCTCTTAACCTCATCAGAGTGCTCAGCTGTTTGTCTCTGGTCTCTGACCTATCTGAATGAAGCCAGGGCTCTGGGTTACGCCTTCAGTGAGAGAAGCACAAGAGACTCCTAAACCTTCTAAACACAAGGAGTCCACTGATTCACATAATGGTGCACGAAGGGCAACGTCAAGGTAGGCATTCCTTTTCTTAATCCTGGGGAGAAAAGTAGAAGTGTATGGTGAGATAAGTCCTCTGGAAAGAAGAGATAAACAATGGACAGACTGAAGGGATAGAGATTGGACCACTATAGCAGTCATGAGAAATTTTTAAAAAAGAAAAATTCCCCAAATGGACCTTGAAATAATTACACTAAGCAAAATAAGCCAGACAGAAAAGGTTGAAAATCACATGATATCACTTATATGTGAGATATAAACCTA
>NW_006437736.1:13957962-13963495 GCF_000325575.1 Pteropus alecto | reverse complement strand
ACATGAAATAAATGGAAGTTGTAATGAAGAAGAAGAAGAAGAAGAAGAAGAAGAAGAAGAAGAAGAAGAAGAAGAAGAAGAAGAAGAAGAAGAAGAAGAATTATTCCCCAGAGCTAGTACTTGAAAGAATCAGAAACCAAATATTCATACAGTGGTATGAGAAGTAGAAGACAAAAATGATGTTTTAAGAAAGGTGAGGAATCCATGGATGAGTGTATTATTTAAGAAGAAAGTAAAAGAAAGGGGAAATGACAGCTGAGAATGAGTTTTGCCCAACTTGATTAGGATTTCAGAGCCACTGCCCGGCCATTTATTCTGAGGGAGTTTCTAAGCTCTCTTCTTGTTTTAGGTTTTTAATTAATCTGAGATTCTTCATCTGGTTTCTTCATTGCTCTAAGCTTCTTAGGAACTCTGACTTCCTAGCCCCCTGGTAACTGCATTTGTCTTGCTGTTCTGACAGAGAAAACAGTATGGTGCTCCCAAGTGAGGCTCTGGTCTGTTGCTGTGATTTCCATAGCACTCCTCAGCACTTGTTTCATTATAAACTGTGTGGGTAAGTTGTGCACTGAGGTGCCACTCTCTTCATACCTTTCTCTATCTTAGTCTATGAGGATTCCCTAGGGTATGCTCTCCTTTACACCGTTAATGTGTTAGCTCCTACTTGGAATGCCATGCTTTTTTGATAAATGAACACAAATAAGCAGTAATTCAACATGGTCTTCATTGGACTTGCATAGAGGAAAAGTTGGAGGTTGGAGGAAAGCTTGCTTTGCATAGATTTATAGAGCATAACACTTTATAGCAAAAGAATGAATGGATGCTAGTCTCTCTTCTTCCTTCACAGTGACTTATCATTTTACATATGGCAAAGCTGACAAAAGGCTGTCTGAACTACACACATACCATTCAAGTCTAACCTGCTTCAGTGAAGGGCCAGGGGTAACAGGTAAGGTGTTATAATTCTTAACCAGACTTTCTCTTTTCTCAGAGAGAGGTTGGGATTGAGCTCAAGTTTGGTTTCTTCTTGTTGTTGTTTTAAAATATAATCTCTGCATGGATATCTTTAAAATATCTCTAAATTTATATGCTCATATCAGGCTCCAGATTTATCCTTAAAAAAATTCCTCCTCCAGACTTCTTGATCTCAATAAATGCTGCCAACATACACCACATAAAAGTTCTGGTTTCAAATTATTCTGATCCTTATCATTTGGATAAAATTCTCTCTCTTCTTTTTTTTTAAATCTAAGTTTCCTAGTTAATAACACCCTTCTCCACCCCAAGTATCAACTTTATTACCAGTCATTTTGGATGCTGGAACATGGCTCAGGATGAGACTGCCCTCACTTTAAAATGTAGTCCTGTTACCTTCGTATGTAGTGAGTTGGGAAGTTGAATTCAGAATCACAATTTGCCTTGCACTATGTCTAGTGAGAGATGCCAAAGAAAGGCAAAGTGCATGTTTGTCGGGGTCTTTATGGCCTTACACCTTCCAAGTAAAGATATATACAAATAGATATTAGACTCTTGGTATTTCAAGAACTAAATAATTCACTTCCCTGCTTTATGAGAGGTAAAGAGAGGACAGAAGTTTATTTGTATTTCTATGAGATGTCGGGATTTTTCCTTTTAGGGCATTTGGCAAGAATGTGGTGCATGAAGGGATGGTGAGGGATGATTTTCTTTACTCTTTCTGATATGGTTTTCTGGTCACATTGGGGGTTTTTTTGGTCAAACAATTGTAGAGCTGGCTTTTCTGGGGAGAAAAAAATAATTCCATCAGTATCTTCTCCCTCCCATCTTTTGGAGACACTCCTATAACAATAATTAGAGTCGTAAAGACTACCTACCTAGAAGCAGCAATGGCACATTTAGCCTTAGCTATCAGAATGCTCTGAAATGAATGAGACAGAGATAGATTTAATTAAATTAATCCCACATCCATCTAGCATAAGAGACTGCAAATTTACTCTCTAAATATATCCAACCTAACATTGCAGTCAACCAGGCTGTTCAATACAATTAATTCAAGTTACAGGTAAGCTTATATGATAAAATTATTTTATATAATACCATATCAACAAATAAAAGTTCTCAGATTTTAACAATATCATTTCAAATTATTATTACAATGAAAAAGAAAAATAAAAGTCCAAACACCAAATTTCCATTCTGATTAAAGTTAAATAATTGAAATCCACATTGTATTTTCTTCAATTTGTTTTCCTACTCAGTCCAGTCATAGCTTTTGAGACATTTAGAAGCATGATAATGTAACAGTTTCTTCAATAAGCCTGTGCTCTGCTTACACCTGTGGTCTTTGACTTCTTTTGCTTGCCAACCCCCCAGAAAGATTTTTGAAAACTATATTCCTCTTATATAATTTAATTTGACATCTAAAATTTTTCATTATGTAATAAAAGCAAAAGCTTTAATTTCTAGGACATTGTAAATATTAAATATAAAAACAAAACTTTTTAAAATGTATCTACTAGTGTCTAAATACCATCACAAAGTGTTATGTCTACTCCCATCATGCTTATAAAATAAAAGAAAAACATGTATTATTTAACAGTCACATGTTTTATATCACTCTTTTCCTCCCTTGGACAATATTTACATAGCATTTCCCCCATCTGCCAAAATATGTCTGTAATAAAATAAGTAAGAATATGTCTAATATTTTTATTTCCTACAGAACAGTAAGCTTTAAGTGTTATAAAATTTCTTCTGGATTGACATTACAATAGTCAGAATACAATACTACAGACATTACAAATTTATTATAAATTTTGATAAATTATTTCTAATAAACTATTGGAAGCCCATCTCTCGAAGATGAATAGGACTTTTTAAAAAAATGCAATCAGATGTACCTACAATTGAATAATATTATTACTAGACTGAGTTTGAAATTCATCAATTCTAGACTTATTTTTCACTTTAACAACACAATCTGATAAACCTTACTTATTTAAATAAATTTATAGGAATAGAAAATACTCGGTTCGAATGTCATCCAATATTTTTAGAGTTATTTGCCAAAAATCATAGTGTTCTAGTATCAAAACTTATTTCTAATGATCTATTAATTGAGAATTTGAGTAGATGATTCTTCACGGTTGTTGAATATATACAATAATAAATGGAATAATTTGCAAAAGTCTTGTTATTTCTAAGTCAATAACCATTTGCTTCTTCAATTTCTGGCAATTATACCAAAAAAAGGATTTTATAAGTATTATCATATGACAGTTAATTATATATATTTTTATACTTACAAAACACCTTGACCAGCTCATTATTCTCAGCACAATTGAGAAACTAAGATATTATTAATGTCAGTATATCTTTTTGACAAATGCTTCTATTCATCACAACTTTCAATATTTTTGTCAGCCTTGGAGCTGGAGATTTGTAATATTCAACATATGAAAAATGTTTGCCATATATAACTCAATTGGCTTTTAAAATTAAAATAATATGTTAATACACACTTTGTAAATGTATTACAAAAAATCAACTTTTAATAATGAACAGAATGTATAATTAAGATAAATTCTAAAAGTGGCCAATATTAACATGATATAGATATAGTCTATTTTTTTTCATTTTATAATATTATAGAAGGAAGAATAACTTTATAGGTTGTTTCTCATCATTTAATATGTAATGATGTAATAGCATTTAAAAATGACTAAAATAAGGCTACATATAACAACACTAATGAATCTTAGCAATGTGCAATGAAAAATTAAGCCCAAGAAGACCATATATATCATACTTTGTAAAACATTTAAAACTCAACAAGTCAAAACAATTTATTATTTAGGTATGCACATATCTGTGCTCAAATTATATATAAACATGTATTTGTATATATACAACCAAAAGTTGTTATTGGTTATAAATATGGTTAACTAGAGATTTTTTTAATTCTAGGAGAGTTGCAAACTGATGTTTCTAAGGGGAAAGGAGAGAGAAATGATAATTTTTAAAACTCTTATATGCTTGATACTGTGTTAAAAAATAGTAACAGGTAACATTTATGAGCACTTATTTCATGTTAAGCACCTTTTAAAGTGCCTTACACATATCATGTGAATTAGTTTCCCTTTGAGGTTGGTACTATTATTATTTCCATTTTAAAGATGAACTAACTGAGGCTCAGGAAGGTTGTATAATTTTCCCAAAGGCTTACATAATAACTGGTGGAGCCAGAGTTCTAATAAGGCATAATTCTAATTCTCATTACCACCCTGTGGGGAATTATCATCTTCATTTTAAAAACTTAGAGCTCTGTGGCTTGCCCAAGATTATTAAGTAGAACTGACATTCCAGATTAACTTTTGTTAGCCATTTGTAACTGCAGCTAATATATAAGAAATATGAAGAACAAAAATAAATGATAGTCATTTTTGGCAAAAAAAAAAAAAAAAAAGAAAAGAAAAGAAAAGAAAAAGAAATCCAGAGGAATTCCGCAGGTAAACCTTAGTGGATATTGAGGACTTAATGTTAAAAATGTTTATTTAAAAATAATTTTATGGCCCCAAGTTATATAATTTAGGAAACAATAAATACATGAATTAAGAAGCCCATCTCTAGAAAAGAACCTCAGATCCTTGAAATTTTATGTGCATAGAACATACCTCTTCAGTCTTATTTGTCTCATCTTGCACTCACCCTTCTCTTTCATGTAACATAGAAAAGGTCTGGGGATGTTGCCCAAGTACTTGGAAGTCTTTTGGTTCCAGCTGCTACTTCGTTTCTACTGAACAGAATTTTTGGACTAAGAGTGAGCAGAACTGTGTTAGGCTGGGGGCTCATTTGGTTGTGATCAACACAAAAGCGGAGCAGGTACTTTTATTTTCCTTATTTTTCATTTTTTAGAAAAAAATTTAATTGTGGGAAAAAATAACAAAAATTATCATCTTAACTGTTTTTAAGTGTACAGTTCAGTAATGTTAACTATATTTGTATTGTAGCAAAAAAAATTTCTAGTTTTTTCATTGTAAAAGTGAAACTCTATATCTATTGAACAACTGCCATTTTCCCCCTCTCTCCAGCCCCTTGAAACCACCCTTCTATTTTCTGTTTTCTTGAGTTTGACTACATTAGATACCTCATGTAAGTAGAATTTGTCTTTTTGTTATAGGCCACATATTACTTATCCATTCATGCATTGATGGATATTTGGGATGCCTCCACTTCTTGGCTATTGTGAATAATGCTGCAATGAACATGGGTGTGTAAATATCTCCTTGAGATCTTGCTTTCTGTTATTTAGGATACATACCTAGAAGTGAGATTGTTGGATCATACAATAATTCTAATTTTCATTTTTTGAGGAACCATCAATTGTTTTACCTAGTGGCTGAACTATATTACACTTTTTTTTTAAACTTATTTATTTATTTTTATTATGATGACATTGGTTAATGAAATCCAGCTTCAGATGTACAATTCAACAGTAAGGCATATATATATTGCATTGGATTTTATACTCTTTAGAGAGTGCACAGGGTTTCTCTAA
>NW_006437736.1:13935315-13957466 GCF_000325575.1 Pteropus alecto | reverse complement strand
TGGACATTTTAACAATATTAAGTCTTCCCGTGCATGAACATGGGATGTCTTCCCATTTATTTGTGTTATCTTTCAAAAATGTTTTGTAGTTTTAAGATTACAAGCTTTTAACTTTCTTGGTTAAGTTTATTTTTAAATATCTTATTCTGTTGATACTATTGTAAATAAAATTGCTTTCTTAATTTTCTTTTCAGATTTTTGTATATTGATTTTGTGTCCTATAACTTTGTTAAATTTATTAGTTCTAACAGCTTTCTTTCCAGCTTTAAAGAGATATGATTAACATATAATGATGCATAAATTTAAGGTATACAATGTACTGATTTGATACACATATATATTGCAAAATCATTAACACAAAAAGTTAATAATATCTATGAATTCACATAATTACCTTTTTTGTTGTTGTGAGAACATTTAATATCTACTCTGTTATCAACTTTGAAGTATATAATACAGGATTGTTAACTATAGTCAACATGCTGTACATTAGATCCCCAAAACTTATTCACCTTATAACTGGAAGTTGGTACTCTTTGACTAACATCTCCCCATGTCCCCTACTCCCAGCACCTGGATTAGCATTCTAGTCCCTGTTTACATGAGTTTGGTTTTTTGAGATTCCATGTATAAGTGAGATCATACAGTATTTGTTTTTCTCTGTATGATTTATTTCACTTAGCATAATCTCTAAATTCAACATGTTGTTGCAAATAGCACATTTCCTCTTTTTTTAATGGCTGAATAATATTACATTATATACGTACATTGAATTTGCTTGATCTATTCATCCATCTATGGACACTTAAGTTTTTTCCATATTTGGCTATTGTAAATAATGCTGCAATGAACAAGGGGGTATAAATATCTCTTCAAGATAGTGATTTCATTTCCTTCAATGTATACCAAGAAGTGAGATTGCTGGATCACATAGAAGTTTTATTTAAAATTTATTGAGTAACTTCCATAGCATTTTTCATAGTGGCTACACCTATTTACATTCTCATCAATAGTATACATGGGTGTCATTTCTACACATCTACAACATTTATTATCTCTTTTCTTTTGATGTTAGCCATCCTAATAGTTGTGAGGTGATATCTTATTGTGGTTTTGATTTGCATTTCTTTAATGATTAGTAATGTTGAACATCTTTTCATATACTTATTGTTTATTTATATGGTTTTGGGGGGGAATGTCTGTTTATGTCCTTTGCCTATTTCTTAATCAAATTATTTTTTTTATGTTTTATTTATTTACTTATGTTTTATTTATTTATCTATTTATTTTTTGTTGTTGAGTTGTATAAGTTTCTTATATATTTTGGATACTAACCCCTTACCTGGAAACTGGTTTACAAATATTTTCTTTTGTTCTGTAGGTCACATTTTCATTTTGTTAACTGTTTCTTTTATTGTGGAGGGCCTTTTAGCTTGTCGTAGTACTACTTGTTTATTTTTGCTTTTGTTGTCTGTGCTTTTAGTGTCATATCCAAAAATTATTGCAAAGACCAAATTCAAAGAGTTTTACCTCGATGTTTTATTTTAGGAGTTTTACAGTTTCAGAGTCTTACATGTGTCTTTAAACCATTTCAAGTTAATATTTGAGGGTGATGTAAGATAGTGATCCACTTTCATTCTTTTGCATGTGACTGTCTAGTTTCCCCAAAACCATTTATTGAAGAGACTATCCTTTCCCCAGTGAGTATTCTTGGCTCCCTTGTCAAATATAGTTGTGTTAATTTTAAGGTATCATCTAGTAGACATAAACATCTCAAAAAAGTCATCTATATTTGAAGAATATCTATTTTGACAGTGTTAATTTATATTCTAGTAAAACAAAAGTTTATAAAGGCCCACATAGAATATTGCAAGTAGTATCCTCAGCATTTAATAAAGCTCAGTAGAAAACATTGCCTTTTAAAAAAAAAAAAAAAAAGTATTTTTCAGGATCTATTACAAAGCACTCTGTTTTCCCTGGAGTTCTCCATAGCATATTTTTTACACAAAACAATGGAATAACTCTTCATTTGACTTCAGCGCACATTGCAAAATTCGGAGTTATAAATAGAAAACTTAGAAATTGCATTCAAATTATTTTTTATTTTCTCTTTTCTCCTTTCTCAGCCTCTAAAACGAGTATTAATCCCCTAAAATTACTAATATACTATTTCAAAACTCCAGGAACACATACACTATATTTCTAAAAGTATTGACTTTAATTGAAATCATTGCATCATTTGAATCTCAATAAACAAAGCCATTTTTTCATTAGATGTTAATTTTGACAAAAAGCCCAGAGTTACATACATCAATGAAAAATAAAATAATTTGAAGTAAAAGACGTTTGCTTTTAATAATAAGGTACTTTGGAATTAAGATACACTATAAATATCTTCTGGGTAAGTGCTTTAGGCTATAATGTTTCTTGTCTTTTTAGAAGTCTTCAAAATTAGTCTTTTTTTTAAATGCCCCTTTTATCTGAAACTTGTTCTATTCACTGGAATAGAGGCATAGAAATGATTTTTTCTGCTTAGGTTAATGTGTTCACACAACAGGTGTCTAAGCTGAAGCAAAAATGTCAAATATCTGAGAGATAGCAATGTTTGTGATTACAAATTCTTTTAAACAAAAGAAATCACTAACACTGTTTTAGTAAAAACTCAAGTAATACCAGTTTTGGGCATGAGAACCAACTCATTTTATAATAGTTAGTTAGAAGTCTGAGCTCTTTGCAAAAGGACGCCATTTTAAACTTACTTGCCATCTAATTTACCCCGACATACACATGCATATTTCACTGGAGCAAGCAACTTACGAACATAATTCCATTATAACTGTTTCATTAAACAAGAGATTTGTCAACTGAATGCATCTTATACTTTTTTTTGTGGGAGATCATCCGTTCTGATAGCTTAAATGTGCAATGAAATGATACATTTAGAAGTCTGGAAAACCTGTGGCTCCCTACATAGATGTTTTGTCTTCAGAAGACTGGGACTGTTGTAATTATCATAGGAAATTACTATGTCTCGCATATTATAAACATTACCTGTAACTACTTTTTAATCACAAAAACATCACATCAAAAATGTACATATTCTTGTTCTCTAAAATTAATTAGAATATTTGGGAACAAAAACAGATTCTCTTCTTTTAAAACTCTTCAATATCAAGCTACAGGTATACTTAAGCTGTTATAGTAATACTAAAATGGGAGATAGGTGTTTGCTTTTTAAAATTATTGAAATATATAAAATGCTTTGGCCGATAACATTACTATTCCATGATGAGCAGCATACAAAAATTAATGTCAGGGAAATTTGTGTATTGTGTAATACCGTTGGCTGAGAAACAGCTTCCCTCCACTGGAATACTTCCTTTATGTCAGAGAATCTCAAGACAATACATGAGAAATTCTTAAGCCTGCGTGTTCAATTTAAATTAATTCAAAATTAATCGCACCTTATCTCAATAAAATTACCTACAGAAAAACAATCTAGATAGATTAAAAAGATAACATAGAGACCCAGATGGAAAAATGAGACTAATAATTTTCAAAGAAATAATCACTACAGTTAAAATCTAGTGATACTAAATTGTTTAACATTTACAAGTAATTTACCACTTCTTGGAGAGGTACTACTTAGGAGAGTAGAAAAACAAATTTGAATTCTGATAACCTAAATACAATTTCACTGATAAATGAGAAATAAGATGGAACACATCTGAACTTATAAAATTAAAAAAATTATTGGAAGCACAAAAACTGACACATATATTTTAAAAGAATTATGTCTCTCAGTGAAGAAAATTCTGTCTGCGATGGGAATTCATGGGTTATAACTCCCGCCTTCCTGTAATAATATTGGTGTTTTGGCTTGTTCTCTTATCCAACGCGCTGTCCTGAGACTGTTCCTTACACCTTGCATTTTCTTTTTTCTTTAGAGCTATAAAGAACCACCCTAACTCTGTTCAATCTAAAAATTTCCACCTATGACTTCTTTTTCTTTATGCAGAATTTCATTGTCCAGTATCTGAATACATCATTATCTTATTTCCTGGGACTCTCAGATCCACAAGGGAATGACAACTGGCAATGGATTGATCAGACACATTATGAGGAAAATGTCCGGTGAGTGCAGATTCAGATTAATGAACCACAGGGCTTTGTTTCCATAGAAAATGTAAGGAAATTTTGTTAGCAACAACTATTAATGCTAATACTAACCATTATATTGATGATAACAGATTCTAAGTACATCCATTATCATACTTAATCTTCATGAAAACTTCTTTTTCAGAACTCATTTTACTAATGAAAAATGGAACAACTTTCCTAGGGTCATAACTAGTAAGATGAGAAGCTGCATCTCAACTCCATGTCTATCTAACTCCAAAGATGACATGCTCTTAATTGTTCCAGTTTGCTGCCTCCAAACATATGGAGACACTTCAATTAATTTTTTCTCTAATTGATAAGATTTAAAATACTTGGGTTAGGACTATGTTCAATTCTAATAGGATAATTATATAATAATACTATTATATCATTTGTGGCTTTGGAAAAAAACAGAATTTAATTATACATTATTTCATTGATTCTCATACAATCTTGTGACCTATTTGAGGACCTCATTATAATTTTTATTTTTATTAACAAAGAATCTAATACCTGAGACTAAGTTATGTGATTAAGATCTAAAAAAGACAGCAGCAAAATCAGTTCTCTTAATTTCAAAAATGAAGTCCTGCTCCCTCATCCCTACCACAGATTGTATTCCTTGGAAGCAAGGTAAATTCTCATGTCCAGACTCAAACACCCTGACACTTTTTTAGGGTAGCTCCATGAGAATGGAGGAATTTAGGAAGGTGATAAAAGTACCCAAATGAAGGAGGCAGCCTCTTTATTACATGACACTAAGAAAGGAATTGTTTAACAACTCATATTAGGGCTCTGTATATAGGAAGAAGTAAAGATCAGATTCCAGGGAAAAGGTCCAATGTTACTGTATTCCATAAAAATTTTGCCAGAATGTTAGAGGAGCAATTATAAAAGTATGCATTCACACTTGGGGCTTTTGAGGAGGGCAGTATGAGAAGAGGAAAGCAATCGTTGGGATGTTCTTTCACCCTGAAACCTATTCTCTTCAACCCTAACCCTACATACTTCATAATCAATCACCATGCATTCATTGAAGTGTTTTTATCCTTTGTTTCTTTTTAGATTGTGGCACGAGAGTGAGCCCAATTTTTCTGCAGAAGAATGTGCTTCAATTGTTTTCTGGGGTTCTAGAGGATGGGGCTGGAATGATGTTTTCTGTGATTCTAAAAGGAATTCAATATGTGAGATGAAGAAGATTTATCTATGAGTGAAACTTTATTCATAGACACCTTAAAATTGAGGCCTGTCATAAAATGATTTCCTCTTGTAGTTGATATATAATTCTTACCATAATAGTACACGGAAACATCCAGATGCCCTTCTCCTTTCAATCATCCTTCTTATCGTTTCCTTTTTTCCACCAATGATAAAGCAAGCTCTTCCTTGTTTTTCTTTTTTCTTTAATTTGTTATGCCTCACCTTCTTTACTTCCTTCATACTTCTTTTTGTAAACACTCTCTGTGCCAGAGATGGTACTATTTTGTTTATTAGAAGACTTATAAGGAAATATGTATTGAAAATTATGACCGATCTTCCTCAAACGCCATTGAGAAATCCTTTTGGTCAAAATGGTGACTGGTCAAGGTGGTGACTGGGACTAGGATCTACTTCCTAGATGTCTCACTCCTGTGGCTGGCAACTTGGTACTGGCTATTATTAAAAGGCCTTAGTTCTTCACCTTAGGGAACTCTCCATAGGGTTTCTTGAGTGTTCTCACAATATGGTGGTTGGCTTCCACCGGAGTAAGTAATCCAACAGAGCAAGTGAAAGCAGCAACGTTTTTTACGATCCAGCTTTAGAAGTCAAACACAGTAACTTCTGGTGCATTCCATTGGTCACATAGGCCAAACCCGATATACTGAAGAAGGGGATTACATAAAGGCATGAATAGCAGATGAAAATTACTGAGGGCTACCATAGCAGGATTTCTTTTAAAAGATACAAAATATATGTGCCAAGAAGGAAAATAATTAAAAATAATTCTACATTAAAATTATAAATTTGTGTTCATTAAAATAAAGGAAAATTTTTAAGGTTGAATGGGAGAAAATATTTCAAATACTTATAACGAACAGCGTTGATGCCAAATACATATAAATGATGGTCACAAATAAATTAGAAAGACAAAAAATGGGCAAAATATTTGAAAAGCATTTTACAAAAGAGGAAATACATAATCCAATAAATATGTTTTATAGAGATGTTCAGCTTTACTCATAATTTGAGAACTGCAAGTAAAAACAGTAATAATATACCATTTCATATCCATTTACATGACAAAAAATAAGAAAAACATAATACCAGGAGTTGGAGGAAATATCTTGGATCTCTCTTTTTGAGAGAGAAATTTTTTTTTTTAGTTTCGAAATTTATTTATTTTAATTTACTTGTTTTTCAAAATTTATTTTTCAATTATAGTTGATGTACAATATTATATTAGTTTCAGGTATACAATTTAGCGATTAGACATTTTTATATCTTACAAAGTGATCACCCCAATAAGTCTAGCACCTAACTAGCACCATCTGTAGTTATTACAATGTTATTAGCTATATTCCTTATGGTGTACTTTACACCCCCACGACTATTTTTATAAATATCTATCTGTACTTCTTATCTTAATCCCTTTCACCTTTTTTGCCTATCCCCTACCCCCTCCCATTTGGCAACTATCAGTTTGTTCTCTGTATCTATGAGATGAATTTTCTTCTGGTTTTTTTTTTTTTTTTGGTCGTTTATTTTGTTTTTTAGATTCCACATATAAGTGAAATCATATTGTATTTGTCTTTCTTTGTCTGACTTATTTCACTTAGCATAATACCCTCTAAGTCCATCCATGCTGTTGCAAATAGTAAGATTTCATTCTTTTTTATGGGCCAATAATATTTCAAATATGTACCACATCTTCTTTATCCATTCATCTGTCAATGGACACTTAGATTGCTTCCATATCATGGTGATTATAAATAATGCTGCAATAAACTTAGGGTTGCATATATTTTTTTTGAATTAGTGTTTTGGATTTATTTTGAATAGATACCTGGAAGTGGAATTGCTGGGTCTTGTGGTAGATGTATTTTTAATTTTTTGATGAATTTCCATACTGTTTTCTACAGTGGCTGTACCAATTTAAATAGAATCTCTTATACACTGTTAATTTGAGTTTATATCAGTACAACCACACTGAAAAGTACATAAATCTACAAGTTTTCTATATAAACATCATCCAATAAATGCTTTATTGAGAGAGACTAAGATCTATGAAATATGGGTATTAAAATGAGGAGTTGTTCCATGGGGATAACTTTAACGAAGGAGGCCTTCTGCATAGTATACTTATATTATTTAGGCACACATATGGTAAAAGTGAAAACAAATCAAGAATTTAATAAACACAAAACATCCATATAATGGTTACGCTTGAATGGTAGGCAGGGAGCGGAACTGGGAGGAGCATATAGGCATGTGATAAAGTTTTATTTTTTGTTTTGGGCAGTGGTGTTCATATAATAAACATCAACCACAACAAAATAAAATAATAATGTCAAGAAGATAGTCTATTATAACTCTCAAATTATGATTAAAATGTTCTTGTGCATCTATAGTCCATATTATTATGATATCACTTTCTTTAACTTTATCAAAGCCTTTGGCTTAGTTTTCCTCTTGTTATTAAAATAGATACTCAAATTCCTTTAAGTTAGTGTTCTGTGTTCTGAGGTATTTCCTTTTTCTTTCCTTTATTTTTGACTTTTCTTGACCCTTCTGTTTTAGATGTGCTTCTTGTAAACAACACATAGTTAAATTTTTAAAAATTCCGTCTGACAACTCATTTTTTAGGTGGCAAAATTAATGCACTTACACTTATGGCAATTCTTTATGATTTTTAAATTTATCATTGTACTATGTGGTTTCCATTTTTCCCATCATGTTCTATGTTCCTTCCCACTCCTGCTTTTTTGTCTTTTTTTAGATGAGTTATTTTTAAATTGTTCTTTTTTTCTTTTGTTATTTTGGGAATTATATATGTTTTTACTATTTTATTAGTGGTTACTCTAGAAATTCTAACATGAAGCAAATGACCTATCAAATCTAGTGTTAGCTGATGCTTTGCTGGATACTGTAAGAATCTTAAAACATGTTAACTCCATTGCCACTCCTCTACTTGTAATCTATTCTTGTCATGTATTATAATTTTCTTTATTCTTTATATCTTAAAATTTTTATTTTACTTGTTTTATATAGTCAATGTCTGTGTAGATTTATCTACATATTTACCACTTTTAAATTTCTCTTTACTCATTCCTTCATCTCAAGCCTCAAACCTGGAATATTTTTTCTTCTATCTATATAATAATCTTTATATTTTCATTTATATCAGTCTTCTGATGAGAAATTTTTTCAGAGTTTATTTTACTGAAAATGTTTTTATTTCATATTTACTCTTGAAGATAATGTTTGCTGGGTATAGAATTCTGTTGGTAATGAATTTCTTTCTGCTCAACAAAATTATCATTCAACATCTTCTGGTTTTCATAATTGTGCTTAAGAAATTAGCAATTTAACTAAATTTTAATCCTTTGAAAGTAATTTCCCTTTTCCTTTGACCATTTTTAAGATATTCTTTTTGTCCTTTCTCTCCTGCAGTTTTATCATAATATGTCTAGGTATGGATTTCCTCCTTTCCGCCCTCCCTCTTGACCTCCATACTTTTTTATTCCTTCCTTTCTATCCTTTCTTTTCTTCTTCTCACGTTCCTCCCTCATCCCCCTCCTAACTCTTCTTCCCTTTTCTCCTCCTCTTTCTTCCTATTGTTCTGTTCTGCTTTAGATTCTTTGGGCTCCTTGAGCATGTTGATTGATGTACATCTTTGGTGTTAAGAAAATCTTCAGCTATTATTTCTCTAATTCTCTTTTTTTTCTTTTTCTGTCATTTCATTTAAATATATGTTAAGACTTTGTATCATCTTCTGTGTCTCTCGTTCATCTTCTGCATTTTTTTTTCATTTTTTTCTCATGCTTTCTTCTCTATTTTTGAAAGTGTATCCCACACAGTAAAATATTCATGGATCTCATTGTTATTTATTGTTTCCTTCCTTAAACTCTAAAACACATCTGCAAACTTATGATGTTGCTCATCTTTCTGGGTAAGATGACTTATGTTTCTTCCTAAGATATTATTTACTTCACAGAAAAACTTCCAGTGAAAATTTACCTTGCAACAACATAGATGGACCTTGAGATAATCATTCTAAGCGATATAAGCCAGACAGAAAAATTGAAAACCACATATCACTTATATGTGGGATATAAACCTAAAATCAACAAACAAACAGGACAAACAAGCAGAGACTCATGGACATGGACAATAGATTAGTGGTTACCAGAGAGTAGAGGGGAGGGCGGATGGAGAAGGTTGATGGGGTAAAAGGGGTCAAATATGTAAAAGTGGAAGTTATGTAAATTACATCAAGTGAATTTTTAAAAAGTAAAAAAAGAAAAAAGAAACTTTACCTTGAAGACTAGCGATAAATGTAAATGCTTGTTCATATTTCGATGGCATATAATCTAATTACTTTATGTCTTATATATGCTTTTCATTTGCATGACGTGACATAGTAATCAAATAGTGAAACTTCATGTGAAACAGCAAGCAAATAATTTAACATATTTGGAGAAGCCCTTAACATTCTTTTGTTTTTAAATGTACTTTTGCTTGTATTTTTCTCAATATAATGAAAAAAGCTTTTAAATCTTTGGGAACTTTAGCCCTTAACAATACAACTTCTTCTGAAGTGGATTTTACATTTGAATTTTCTGACTAGAAAACTTCAGAGTGACTAAGGTCTGACTTCTCTGAATAAATCCAGGTTTCCTGGATAAAAACTTCATGGAAACAGACATAAGAGGCCCTCTCACTATGGGGGTACACGTACGGTGTTTCTAAAACAATGACCTCAAAGTGGAAGTGAGAACTGATTTTCTTTTCCGTTTCTGATAGGAAAGTAGAAGTAAAAACAAGAATGGAAGATTGAGAATTAATGTTGATTCCAAGTGTAATGTTCTCTAAAGTAAGTAAACAAACAAGTGAGAATTATAACAGATGATTTTAGTACTGAAATAGAGATTAGAATACAATAATAGGTTTGGAAAAGGTGAAATTAGAAAAATAACTCAGACACAAGCAATTGAAAGGATAAGAAAAACATATATCATGGTTCAAGATGGTGATGTGGGAAAATCCTGAACTCACTTCCTCTCACTGACTCACTGAATCTACAGCTACGTACATACAATTTCCTAAATTAAAAAAAAAAGCCCCTAAACTAGTTGAGCAACTCCTAGACACCAGATGAATGAGGAAAAACTCATATGAATATAAGTAGGAGAGTCTGAGTAGATATAATCTTGCCGTGAACCTCACCATGGCTCGGTGACTCACAATCGTAAGGGTCCCAGCTTCTCCCTGTTGAGTGAAGGGCTTGAACCCTACATCTCACATCCCAGTTTATAAGATCTGAACCTGAGAGATGGGCCCCCAAAATATTTAGCTTTGAAAGCCAACGGAGACCCCCAAGTCTATAGAGAACCAAGAAACAGTTCTCAATGGGCTTGAGCAGGTTCATCATGGCTAATCCCTCAGGCACAGCACAGAAGCAGCAGACTGAAAAGCACCTCGTATTTCTGTAAAAGAGATTTATTTGAGTATTTTAAAAGCTTCAGCCTGAGGGGCAGTCATCTAATTTAACACACATTGTAGGGGCTGACCAAAATACTCTCCAAAGACCACAGGGACTGTCAGGTGCCATCTTTGTGTTCTCCCTTTGCCTTACACCAAGTTATAATTATCTCCTAAAAAGAAGCTAGTGCACATGTTTGGGGCCTCTGATTTTGTGGCTACCACCCAGGAGACACTCTTGATTATCTGGCTCTGGTGACCACTGGGGCTCATATTCATGGGTCCTATAGGAATATAACAAACAGAGAAAGAGTTTTTAACTGATTAACCCCCAGAGCACAGTGCAGAGGCAGTAAATTAAAAAGCACCCAGTCTTTCTCTGAAAGAGGCTTATTAGCTTATTTTCATAACTGCAAGCTTCTAGTTACACACACATCAAAAGGCTAATCGTAATCCTCTACAAAGACCTCAGAAGGCAGGTACTATCCTCATGCCCTCCCTCTGCCTCACTCCAGCTCACTGGTATCTCCTGGAAAGAAGCTTGTGCATATGTTTGGCACAACAATGTTTGTGGCTGCTGCGAAAAGGACTCTACTTGATCACCTGGCTCATGTGTTTATGTGATTTTTTCCTCCTTCAATCAGTTAATATGGTATATCACATTTATTGATTTGTCTATGTTGAACTATCTTTGCATCCCAGTTGAGCTATCTTGTATCCCAGGAATGAATCCTGCTTGATCATGGCGTGTTGCACATTCAATGTGCTTTTATTTATTTATTTTTTGAATTTTAAAAATTTATTTTGTTATTATTTTTTTATTAAAATTGTTTATTTTATTTTATTTTTTTATGGTGACATTGGTTAACAGAATCCAGTAAGTTTCAGGTATACAATTCAACAGTAAGACATATATATATTCATTGCGTGTTCACCACCCGTAGTTAGATTTCTTTCTGTCACCACATATTTGACCCCTTTTACCCCATCTACTTCTCCCCTCCCCACTTCCTCACTATCCTCTGGTAACCACTTGCCTACTGTTCATATCCATAAGTCTATGTTTCTTTGTCCTGTTTGTTTGTTGCTTTTAGGTTTATATCCCACATGTAAGTGATATCATGTGGCTTTCAACTTTGTCTGTCTGGCTTATTTTGCTTAGCATGATCATCTCAGGGTCCATCCATGTTGTTGCAAATGGCAGTATTTCATCTCTTCTTATGGCTGAGTAATATTCCATTGTAAATATGTACCACCGCTTCTTTAGCCAATTAGCTATTGTAGGACAATTCAGTTGCTTCCATGTTCTGGCCCCCAGGAATAATGCTGTTATGAACATCTGTGTGCAAATATCTTTTCAGATATGAGTTTTCAAGTCTTTGGGGTAAATACCCTGTAGAGGGATTGCTGGATCATATAGTAGATCAATTCTTAGTTTTCTGAGGAAACTCCATACTGTTTTCCATAGTGTTTGTACCAATTTACAGTCCCACCAGCAGTGTATGAGGGTTCCTTTTTCTCTGCATCCTCTCCAACACTTGTTATTACTTGTCCTGTTGATAACACTATTCTAACAGGTGTGAGATGGTATCTCATTGTGGTTTTGATTTGCATTTCCCTAATAGCTAGCAATGTTGAGCATGTTTTCATATGTTTGTTGGCCATTTGTATGTCTTCTTGGGAGAAGTGTCTTTTCAGGTTCTCTGCCCATTTTTTAATTGGATTGTTTGGTTTTTTTGTTGTTATTGAGTTGTATGAGTTCTTTGTATATTTTGGATATTAGGCCCTTATCAGAGGCGTTGCTTGCAAATATATTTTCCCATTCGGATGGTTGTCTCCTTGCCTTATTGATAGTTTCTTTTGCCGTGTAGCAGCTTTTTAGTTTGATACAGTCCCATTGATTTATTTTTGCTTTCATTTCCTTTGCCTTTGAGGTCAAATTCGTAAAATCCTCTTTAAATTCAAAGTCCTTGAGTTTAGTTCCTATGTTTTCTTCTATGCATTTTATTGTTTTGGGTCTTATATTTAGGTCTTTAATCCATTTTGAGTTAATTTTAGAAACTAGACAACAGTCTAGTTTCATTCTTTTGCAGATGGCTTTCCAGTTTTCCCAGCACCATTTATTGAAGAGGCTTTCCTTTCTCCACTGTATGTTTTTGGCTTCTTTGTCAAAAATTATTTGCCCATATAAATATGGGTTTACTTCTGGACTCTTGATTCTGTTCCACCAGTCTGTGTGTCTGTTTTGCTGCCAATACCCTGCCGTTTTGATGATTGTTGCTTTGTAGTATAATTTGAAGTCGGGAAGAGTGATGCCTCCAGCCTCGTTCTTTTTTCTTAGGATGGCTTTGGCAATTCAGAGTCTTTTGTGCTTCCATGTAAATCTGATGATTTTTTATTCTATTCCTTTAAAACCTAATCGGATATTGATGGGGATTGCATTAAATCTGTATAATGCTTTAGGTAATATAGCCATTTTAACTATGTTGATTTTTCCAATCCAAGAAAAAGGCATCTCTTTCCATTTCTTTGTATCTTTTTTGATTTCTTTTAATGGGGTCTTATAGTTTTCATCATGTAGGTTTTTCACATGTTTCATTAAGTTTATCCCTTAATGAAATTTGATTCTTTTTGTTGCAATCACACAAGGAATTATTTTTTCCACTTCTTTTTCTGACACTTTGTTGTTAGAGTATAAGAACGCTATGGATTTTCGAACATTGATTTTGTATCCAGAAACTTTAATGTATTTGCTTATTGCTTCTAAGTGTTCTGATGGAGTCTTCAGGGTTTTCTGTATAAAGAATCATGTCATCTTCAAATAGTGACAGTTTGACTTCTTCATTTCCTATTTGGATGCATTTTATATCTTCCTTTTGCTTAATTGCACTTGCTAGGACCTCCAATGTTATATTGAATGACAGTGGTGATAGTGGACAGCCTTGTCTTGTTCTTGATCTTAGAGAAAAGGTTTTCAGTTTTTCACTATTAAGTATAATATTGGCTGAGAGTTTGTCATATATGGCTTTTATTATGTTAAGGTACTTTCCTCTGTACCAATTTTGTTAAGTGTTTTTGCTTTATATATTTCGGGGCTCCCTGATTGGAAGCATAGATGTTAATAAGTGTTATGTCTTCTTGGTGCATGATTCCCTCTACCATTATGAAGTATCCCTCAGTATTTTTCTTTGCCTTTTTTATTTTGAAGTCTATTTCATCCAATGTTAGTACCTCTACTCTCACTTTTCTCTGAATGCCATTTGCTTGAAATATCATTTTCCACCCTTTCACTTTGAATGTATATTTGTCTTTGGAGCTGAGTGCAATCCTGGAGGTAGCATATGGTTGGGTTTTGTTTTTTGATCCATTCTGCAACTCTGTGCCTTTCTATTGGCGAGTTCAGTCCATTTACATTTAGGGCGATTATTGAAATATGAGGTTTTTCTATAATCATTTTATCTTTTGCTTTCTGGTAGCTCAGTGTTTTCATTGCTTCCTTGTCTCTGTTTTTCTAGGGGTTTTGTTTTTTTGTTTGTTTGTTTTGGTTGGGTTTTGTGGATTTTCCCTTTGGTCCTTCTTGTTTTATATTATATACTCCAGTCTCTGAATCTTGGCATGTGGTTACCATTACAAATATGTAGAGGAGAGTTATATGTATATAGTAGTCCATTTTCTTCTGCGTGTGCCTTATCTCCCCATTCTCGTTTGCAAATTTGGATCTTGGAAACCTCTCCTTTTCTATTATTGTTTCAGTTTGTCCTTATGTATGCTGAACATTCATTACTATCTTGCTATAGCAAATCTCTTCTTATTGTTTAAGCTTATAATGCCCTCTTCTAAGTAAGTTTGTACTACTCTGCTTCTAAATGCCAGCTAGTCACCTTACTCATAATTATGTATTTTTTTGTCATTTTGTTTTAGGTGAGCTGAACTCTTTCAGTATTTCCTGTAGTGCAGGCCTCATAGTGGAGAATTCCCTCCATTTTTGTATGTCTGGAAAGGTCTTAATTTCTCCTTCATATCTAAAGGAGAGCTTTCCTGGATATATTATCCTTGGCTAGTAGTTCCTTTCATTTAATAGTTTGAATATGTGATTCCACTCCTTTCTTATATGTAAAGTTTGTGCTGAGAAGTCTGATGACAATCTAATGGCTTTTCCTTTATAGATTATCGTCTTCTTTTCCCTGGCTTCCCTGAGAATTCTTTTTTTGTCATTGATTTTGCTTGTTTTAATATAATGTATCTTGGAGAAGGCCTTTTTGGGTTGAGATAATTGGGTGTTCTGTTGACTTCATGAATTGCAAGCTCCAGTTCATTTTTTAGATTTGGGAAATTCTCATCAACTATTTGTTTGAAAATGCTTTCTAATCCCTGCTCCCTTTTCTCCCCTTCAAGAATGTCCATTATTCTTATGTTTCCTTTCATGAGAGTATCAGCTAGTTCTTATATTTCTCTTTCATTGTTTTTCATTCTTTGGTTTCTTTCTTCTTCCTTCTGATTTATTTCTAGATTTCAGTCTTTGATATCACTGATTCTTTCTTCCATTTGATCAGCTCTATTTCCCAAGCTTGCTATTTCATTTTTCAACCCTTGCAGTGTGTGTTCTTCATCTCCAGAAGTTCTATTTGGTTCTTTTTGAAGGTTTCAATCTCCTTGCTAAAGAATTCATTCTGCTGATCTAGTCGTTTTTTCAATTCCTGAAATTGTTGGTATGAATTATTTTAGATCCCATTGAGTTTTTTCAGAAGTACCATCCTGAATTCTGTCATTTAAGTCACATATTTCTATGTCCGTAAGCTTATTTCTGGAGTTTTTTCTCTTTCTTTCTTAGCTGCCTTGTCATGTAGGTTGTTCATGGTGTTTAATGGACAATTTCTCCACCTGGGCATTAATGGAAGTGTATTTTTTTCCAGAAAGAAGATTTATTATATAAAGGTCTTTCTTTATCCAGTTACTAAGAAGGCATTTTTCTTTTGGTTTCCAGTAGATGGATCCTCTTGGATCCCTGCTTTATATAAAGTCTTAATAATGCCTTTTTTTTTTTTTCTTATAAGTATTCAATCACGCTCATTACCCTCAGTTTCAGTCCCTATCAGTGTTAGCTACAGTTTTGATAGCAGTTGCTCAGATTCCCCTGGGGCTCCGTGGTGTTCAGTCTGCGGATATAGGGAGAGGTGCCCTCTGGGTTGAGGGATGAGGGCTGCAGTTCAACCTCACATTTTGCAACCGCAGCTGATAATAATCAACTGTTGCTTCTCTGTCATCCCCAGTTCTCTGCCGTCCCTACTTCTTTGCTATCCTCACTTCTCTGTTTTTTTTCCCCTGGGTACTGCCGCTGCATGGTTCTCACATCTCTCTCAGGCAGGGTTGTTCAGGAAACCCACTGCATCTTCTCCCTTCCCCCTCCTCCTACAGGGAACTCCAGCTGGGAGAGGCAACTTCTTTGTTTCTCCCAGTCTGCCACTGGACTCATGCAGTTCTGACCAGTGGAAGTTCTTATTCACAGATTCCTTGCTCAGATGTGCTTGTGTGCAGGCTGGGTGGTGTTGTGTTTTTGGTTTGTTGTTTTTTTTTTTTTTTTTTTTTTTGAGTTTTACATGTTCAGCTTATTGTTGTTTCAAGGGGAGAGGTCTGGGGACTTCCACCATGTTTCTTATCTCTAATAATTTTTTAAAATGTTTTCTACCTCTTTGTTTGACTTCTCATTTAGTTCCTGCATTGTTTTCCTGAGTGCATTGTGTTAATTATCCGTGTCTCTTGAATTTTGCTGAGTTTCTTAAAATAATTATTTTAAATTCTTTTTTTAGATAACTCACCAATCTACATTTCTTTGGTGTCACTTAATGGAATATTTTTGTGTTTATTTGGTGGTGTTATTTTTTTTTTTTTCCATTTTTTGTGTTTCTGAATGCTTTGCATTGATGTCTGTACATTTGTGGGAGAAATCACCTCTTCCAGTCTGGTTTTGATGGGCAAAAATTTTCACCTAAAGTTAGCTGCAAGGATACAAGCTAGGCAAAAATTTTCACCTGAAGTTAGCTGCAAGGATACAAGCTGGGTCGGGCGCAGCTTCTTTGGTTCCTGGGATGGCACAGCGGAGTCTCTGTAAAACTCCATCAGCTGAGGTCAACATTGACTATGGGAATATTCTCTGGCCAAGAATTCAGAGGACCTGAGGTGGCAGTGGCAGCCAGGCTTATTGGGATACTCAGAGGTGAAGACCACTGGGGTCCTTCTGTTTTCCTTCTTTCTCTTGGGAGAAAATTCTAGAAGAGAGGATCCCTCTTGACACCTCGTCTGGTGTTCTGGCATTCAGAGCATTAACAGAGAGCCAGGGTCCTGGAGTCAGGTGCAAGTGGAACTACCAAAGCACGTGAGTCCTGGGGCACAGGTGCATTTGTTGTGACAGCGACACTGGTGTCAAAGGTGTGGGCATATGTAGATCTCTCCGGCAACTAGGTTCTGGATCTTGGACTCACTGCAGTGACAGGAGTGGCTTTGAGGTGGCGGTCCTGAGATGACAGGATAGAGTTGCAGCTTGAGCCCAGGGGCAGGGTGCAGTAAAAGCACAGCCTGGGGGTGGTGGGTCAAGTCCCAATTCTGTCCCCAGGGGAAGTAATGGGACAACAACATGCCCCTGGTGGTGACTCATTAAAGTCACATGTTGAGACCAAAAAGGCAGATTACAAAGCAGCAACAGTTTGGCCTTGGCAATAAGTACTAGCCAGCCTGGGATCCGAGGGTGGGTCTCAGAACAGCAGCAGTTTGGT
The DNA here is from genome assembly GCF_000325575.1 of Pteropus alecto. NCBI lineage: Eukaryota > Metazoa > Chordata > Mammalia > Chiroptera > Pteropodidae > Pteropus > Pteropus alecto. Next base: position 13,939,854 of record NW_006437736.1, on the reverse strand, counting down.
CCAATAATGGTGGTCAAAGACTTACTTGGGACCCAGGGGGCGGGGTGCAGAGAAACGGCAGCTCCGTTCCCATATTTAGTAAGGTGCGGTAGCATCTCAATCCTGGAAAGTGGGGCACAGCAGCTGTCTCACCACAGTGGACAGCTCCATTCCCAGGAAGAAGATGCCACGGTGGGGACTCTGGGCATCTCCCTTATCTGAGATCAGTGTTGGTAAAGACTGCAGTAGTCCTCACTATCAAGGGTAGCAAACATCATAGCGGTGAGTCTTGCTGAGGTTTCCCACTCTCCTTTATCCCTGGGGTGAAATACCTCTGAAGTGATTCCTCTTGATGCTGAGTTTTTCTGTCCTGGGGAATGAAATGATACACTTAAAATGTTTCTTATGCATTTCTCAGCAGCCATCATTGGTTTTTGCTCTCCACTGCTTTTTCAGAGCTTTCCCAGAACTATTTTTGTCAGTTTGTACTTGTTTATTTATTGTTTTTGTTGTTGTTGTTGTTGTTGTTTTTGTGGCGAGACTGTATTGAGATCTCCTAGCCCTCCATTTTACTAATATCACCACCCCAATTTTTATTCTGAAGTCATCATGTATGTGTATCAAAGGTACCAACCCTTTAACACACTATGTCTCAATTCTAGACTTGCCGTATCCACCTAGTGATACACATATATAGATGGTTCAAAAGAAGTATGCTGGGTAATTAGCATCTTTCATAATTATGATCTCTGGATTAGTACCTTTAATCTTTTGTTTTCCCTCTTTAATCACCTCCCCCCCGCCCCCACTACTTCCACCCCTGACCTACGGATGTTGCCATCTCCCCTTAAGAACTGGATCTCTGAAGGCGGAGTGTCTCCTCTCACATGCTTGTGGTGCACCCCCGGGGCCTGGCACCCACAGTGAACTCGGGAAGCCTGGCACACCCGGGGTCTAGCATACTATGGTCCATGGCTCCACCTTGGGCATGAACCTGGGGTACAAACCCAGGACCTTCCATGTATAAAGCAGACTTGCTAACCACTACACTATGGCGCCACCCCTAGTATCTTTAATCTTAATGTGAGAATTCTCCAAACTATGAAAAGAAAATGTGTTCGAAGGATTAATTTATAATAACTTAATAATAAAATGTATTATTCCTGCATCCTACACTGTTAAGCAAATATTTAAGATTTACTATTTTGAGAGGCATTAAGGATTTCTCATCTTGTTATTTTATTTATTTTTTTTAATTTGGAATTTTAATTATGTACATAAATAGCAATATGAGAACAAAGAGTTCTAAGGCTTGTTCATTATCTCTAGGTGAGAGGATTTCAGATTAGTCCCCTTGTAGTCTGACACCACCCAAGACAACAAAGAGGGCTAGTATAGTTTTTCCTGAAGAAGAAAGTCAGTTTACTACATTCAATACTGACTTCTCTGCTATTTTTCTGTAAAAATACTGGATTGCTGTATGGCGTTTCCAATGTTTACCTATAACTGATTAAAATGGGTAAGGCATGGAGTATTCTACTTATTTCCAGGTGAATTCTTCACATTTCCTGGCTTTTGAAAGTTCTCCTTCCACAAATCTTCTATGACTATGTATCCTCGTAAATCCCAGTCATATCATTTTTCCCCACTGACCTGGGCAAATATGATGGCTTGTTGTGGATAATAAAGAGAGGCTGCTAATCCCATGAAACTAGGTGGATACAGCAACTTCTTTATTTTTGAACCTCTGGCCAAAAGGAGTCCAACAACACCAGCAAAACTAATAACAACAAGTCTTAGAAGAAATCCAGAAGCTGCCTTTTGGAGATATTCATAGCTGTCTAATCCCCACTGAACCAAACTTTGCATTTTGGGCTCAGTTTGAGAGTATATTTCCTGACACCAACTTGTATATGTCTCACAATACTGTCTGAGATGTGAGATGCTTTCTTCAAGTTGAGTCCTTGGCTTCTCCACATATTTAGATTGACCCTCGGGAACGGAGTAGAGTGAAAGCTCATTAATCCTCATGGAAGTTTTGTGAGGTGAGTCCTTTTTCTGTGATGCATACACTTTGAAGGTGAGCAGACTCAGGCTGTCCGGCCCCACGGACCTCTGAATTACCTTGAATATGTCGCTGGCAGCGGCAGCTCTGGTGGGGTGCCCACTTTGTTATTTATCTGATATTTAAAATATATTATTTTCTAATAAGATGATAAATAAGAATATAATATAAGTATAGGAGAGCTACTCAAACCTGCCTTCTTATGTGAACTGGGAACATATTGATTTAGATAACCTGAAAGTTTCTTGAATGTTAAAAAAAAAATCTCTCAGACTTTAGGGTAATCCAAAAAATAGCATCATCACTAAAGTCAGCTCCATTTTAGTTTTTTAAGGTCAAGTGCTAGAGAGAAATGGGTTTAATTAAAGATAAGTATTTCATTAATCAAGTGGAAGCAGATTAAGAGTAATGTTGAGAAATTGAATTGAGTTGAGTCTCCATAAATCAGAAGAAAATAAATGAAAGGAGTGAAGAAATGAACTGAGGAACTAAACTGAAGTTCTTATATTTTAATGGGATGGACACTGAAAAAATATGTACACCTATAAATAAAAAAATTAAAAAATACAAGCAAGCTCTGAGATAGCAAAGTTGTTCTTTTTTTTTTCCTTGCAGTTAAGCTGAGAGAAAAGTGAGTATATTTAGGAGGACTGGAGAGAGTTGGCATCAAATTGTCAGAATCATGATGGCATATTTTAATCTTAAGAAACATGAGAGGAAATAGATGAGGGAGAACAGAAGTAAGATAATCTGTGAGAGGGTTGTGTCTGGTGGTTTGTAAAAACATGGAACTCTCTAGCCTGATAAAGATATAATAAACTTTAAGGGAACTAATCCCCCTTCCTCTTTTTCAGTGACTCGCCAAAATTCTGCATAATGGAAAATTGACAGGAGTTTTTATGGCCCACTTGTGAAATGCTGTCCTGATGAAAGATATCACTTTGCCATAAGTAATCAGACTTCCTGTTCCTTTTTTTTTTAATTAATTAATTTTTTTATGGTGACATTGGTTAATGAAATCCAATAAGTTTCAGCCATACATTTGAAGAGTAAGGCATATATATTTACACTGTGTGTTCGCCTCTCATAGTTAGATGTCTTTCTGTCACCACATATTTGACCCCCTTTACCCCATTTACCCCTTCCCCTCCTCCTCTCCCTCCCCTTTGATAACCACTAGTCTATTGTCCATGTCTATGAGTCTCTGTTTGTTTGTCCTGTTCATTTGTTGCTTTTAGGTTTATATCCCACATAGAAGTGATATCATGTGGCTTTCAACTTTTTTGTGTGTTTTATTTCATTTAGCATGATTATCTCGAGGTCTATCCATGTTGTTGCAAATGGCAGTATTTCATCTCTTCTTATAACTGAGTAACAGTCCATTGTAAATATGTACCACAGTTTCTTTATCCAATTATCTATCTAGACTTCTTGTCAATATTCAAATTCCTATTCAGTTTGACCTCTATTCTGCGTTCCAAACAAGTAGGTCCTGCTGTTTCACCTGGAGATTATAAATAGGCATTTCAAACTTTACATGTTGAAATGAGGTCATATATTTTACAAAAAACAAAAAACAAAAACCAAAAAAAAACCTGTCTCTTCTTGTACTGCCCATTTCAGTAAATGACTTCAACATATATCCAGATGCCTAAACTATAAATCTAATTCTTTAATTCTCAATAATTTTCCTTTCTTTACACCCTGTTTTGTGCTGGTCTCAGCTATCCATAGTGATGCTATTGGCTAGATGTCCCTGAGGGTACTCACCTCAGCCCTCACAGTGAGCCCCCACAGACCTCTTCACTTTTGGAACTATGTTGTGGCTAGAACTGCCCCTGTGGTTCTTATTTTGATTGCAAGACACTCTCAGGAATCTTCGGTAAAAATAATAAGGTTTATTACTCACAAGTCCTGGAGGGTACATGGTATGCCTGGGGCTACACAGTGAGGTCATGTATAGAGAGAGAAGGAGCACAGGCCTGGGGTTCTTTTATGGGGTTGAGAATGGGGGAGCTAGGGTTTTGTGGGTGTATTTTTATTGGTGAATTTAAAACATAAGAGCAAGAATTAAAATATGGGAAGGGAACATGTTTATTTTTCAGTCTTTTTTCTCTCTGGCCTAAATTTTGGATAAATTTTATTTCTGTATCTTCGAGTTCATTTATCTATTCTTCTTTAGTATCTAATTTGATATTAATTTTCTTATGAAAGTTTTATTTCAGACGTTTTATTTTTTACTCTCTAGAATTTCTATTTTAAAAACCTTCCAGTTATCTCATAATTATCATGTTTTCATTAGGATACTTTTATCTGATATCTGTTTAATATTTTCTCCTGCTTCCTTTCTTACTGTACTTAAGACTTATTTGTAAGGGAAAAAAATGCATTATTCATCCTATAGAGTTTCCTCCAAATAAAAACTGTATACTTTCACATTCATGAAAATTCCACCAGGTAGGTTTTCTCCCATGAGCCTTTAGTTTTCCCTTTCT
>NW_006437736.1:13923537-13934529 GCF_000325575.1 Pteropus alecto | reverse complement strand
CCTACAGATTTGTAGTAGTCATAAAATTTGGTAGGACATGTCCATAGCTGTCTACTTAAAGCTTCTGTTTATATTTGTACCAATTTTAATATTTATGCCTAGGACTTTTTCAACTTCAATTTTTAATAAATATACTAGCAAACAGTTACTCCGAAATGATTTTATATTTTGAAATCTCTATTTGCAGTTATTTTTTCTGTTTATTCTAGTTTTTAATTTAGTTTTTCACTTTCTCAATGAGTCTCACTGAACTTCTACTATCTTGTTAATATTTTAGATAAATAAGCTTTTAGTTTTGATAATTTCTCTATTGTTATTTTTTCTATATTAGCTCCTATCTTTATCTTTAATGTTTTTCTTTCCTTTCTCTCCCTCCCTTCTTCCTTTTTTTCCTTCCTTTCTTTCTCTCCTCCCTCCTTTCCTTCTTCTTTCCTTCCTTTCTTCCTTTCCTTTTTCCTCCTTCCTTCCTATATTTTTTCCAACTTGTTAAGATGATTGTTTTAGTTAATTTTTGAATCCTTTGAGTTTAATAGTAAAAGTATTTAAGAAAAATGTTCAAGGACACTCATTAGAATCAAGGTTGTTCAGTTAGTTGCTATCTGGCTCCAGATTATTTTCTTAATCATTATGTTATAAATTTCTCTTAAAGAGTACTTTATGCACTTTATATATTTTCATTTAAGTGCATTTTAGTTTTCTCTCATAAATTTTGATATGTACTGTACTTAGTTTTTTTATTTTAAAAATTTAAAAAATAATTGTGGTAAAATACATGTAATGAAATTTGCTCACCTTAACCATATTTAAAATATTTTTTTAATTTTTCAATTACAGTTGACATACAATATATTAGTTTCAGGTGTACAACGTAGTGATTAGACATTTATAAAACTTATGAAGTAATCACCCTGAGAAATCTAGTACCTCTCTGACACCATACATAGTTATTACAATATTATTGACTATATTCTTTGTGCTGTACTTTATACCCCTATGACCATTTTGTAACTACCAATTTGTACTTATTAATACCTTTCCTTTTTTCTTCAACTCGCAACCTCTTTTTCATCTGTCGACCATCAAAATATTCTCTGTATCTATGAATTTGTTTTTGTTTCATTTGTTCATTTATTTTATTTTTTAGATTCCACATATAAGTGAAATTACATGACATTTGCCTTTCTCTTTTTTACTTGCTCTACTCAGCACAGTATCCTCTAGGTCAGCAGTCCTCAACCTTTTTAGCACCAGAAATAAGAGCTCCTATGAGAGTCTAATGCCTGATGATCTGAGGTGGAGCTGAGGTGGTGATGCTAGCGCTGGGGAGCGGCTGCAAATACAGATGAAGCTTGGCTCACTGGCTTGCCACTCACCTCCTGCTGTGTGAGCCCGTTCCTAGCAGACCATGAATAGATACTGGTCCGCGGCCCAGGGATTGAGGACCTCTGTTCTAGGTCATCCATAGTTATAAATGGCATGATTTTATTTTATTTTTTATGGCTGAATAACATTTCCATTGTATATATACCTACCATTTCTTTATCTATTTCTCCATTAGTGGACACCCAGATTGCTTCCCTTTCTTGGCTACTGTAAATAATGCTGCAATGAACATATTGATACGCATGTCCCTTCTAAGTAGTGTTTCAGGTTTCTTTGGATAAATACCCAGAAGTGGGATTACTGAGTCCTTCTTTGTCTCTTGTTATATCCTTTGTTTTAATGTCTCTTTTGCCTAGTATAAGTACTGCTACCCAGCTTTTTTGTTTGTTTGTTTCCATTTTCATGAAATATCTTTTTCAATCTCTTTACTTTCAGTCTGCGTGTCTTTCATTCTGAAGGGAGTCTCTTGTAGGCAGCATATGTAAGGGTATTATTTTCTTATTCATTCAGCTACTGTATGTCTTTTGACTGGAGCATTTAATCCATTTACATTTAAAGTAATTTTTGCTAAATATGTAGTTATTGCCATTTTATTATTTATATTTTTGTTCTCCTCTTCCCCCTCCTCCTCTTCCTCCTCCTCTTCCTCCTCCTTCTTTCTTCAAAAAGTCCCTCTAACATTTCTCGTAATACTGGCGATAAACTTTAACCTTTTCTTTTCTGGGAAGCTATCACTTTTTCAGTTCTGAATGATAGATTTGCTGGGTAGAGTAATCTTGGTTTCTTGCTTTTTATCACTGAGAATATTTTGTGCCCATCTCTTCTGGCCTGCAAAGTTTCCATTGAGAAGTCTTATGGCAGCTCCTTTGCAGATAGTTAACCACTTTTTTCTTGCTGCTTTTAAGATTCTGTCTTTGTCTTTAGCCTCTTGCAAGTCTCAGTGTGGCTTCTTTTGTGTATCCTAGTTATAGGATTTCAGTTCAGCTAGATTGCAGGCCATTTTTAGTGATGGTTGTTCTGTAGTTTCATTATAATTTTGATGTGGTTATGGAAGGATGCAAGCTCAGAGTTTACCTACTCCTCCACGTTGATTGGAAACCCGTCATTTTAATCATTTTTACACATACCGTCCTATGGTATTAGATGCATTCACATTGTTGTGTAACCACGACCACTACCAAGCTCTAGAACTCTTGATCTTTCAGAATTGAAAGTATATACTCTATAAACAATAACTCTTCATTTCTTCCACCCCCCCAACCTTTGGCAATGATCATTTTACTTTTTGCTTCTATGAATTTCACTAGGTACCTTTTGTAAATGGAATAATATGGTATTTGTCTTTTTTTGACTAACATTTCATTTAGTATGTCAAAGTTCTTCCATGTTGTATCATTTGTCAGAATTCCCTTCCTTTTTAAGGATGAATAATAGTCCATTTTATGTATATGCCACAACTTATTATTCATTTATTTATCAATGAACATTTGGGTTGATTCTACCTTTTGGTCTTTGTGAATAATGCTGCTATGAACATGGGAGTACAGATATTTCTTAGAGACTCTGATTTCAATTTTGGGAGGTATGTATACAAAAGTCAAATTGCTGCACAATATGGCAATACTATTTTTAAGTTTTTGAGGAAATGTCATACTGTTTTTCATAGCAGCTGCACCATTGTACATATCCACCAATAGTGCACAAATATTCCAATTTTTCCACAACCTTGCTAACACTTATTTTCAGTTGGTTTTTAAAAAAAATAGTAGCTATCCTAATGGGTGTTGAAATGGTATCTCTCATTTTAGTTTTAATTTGCATTTTCCTAATGATTAGTGATTTGAGCATCTTTTCATGCACTTGTTGGTCATTTGTTTATCTTCTTGGGAGAAATGTCTATTCCATTGTCCATTTTTTTTTTGTTTTTTGTTTTTTGTTATTGAGTTAAAGGAGTTTTTTTTAAATTCTTGGATATTAACCCTCTTATCAGATATGTGATTTGCAAATATTTTCTCCATTACATGGGTTGCCTTTTTACTCAGTTGATTATGTCTTTTGATGTATAGAAGTTTTAAATTTATCTATTTTTATTTTTGTCATCTGTGCTTTTGGTGTTGTATCCAACAAATCATTGCCAAGTCAAATGTCATGAAGCTTTTTTATCTTATTCTAAGAGGTTTGTGGTTTTAGTTCTTATTTTTAGGTCTTTGATTCATTTTTAAGTAATTTTTATATACGGTATAAGGTAAGGATTCAATCAATCTCTCTCTCTCTCTCTCTCTCTCTCTCTTTTTGCATGTGGATATCCAGTTTTCCAATATCATTTGTTGAAAAATTGCCCTTTCCCCATTGAATCATCTTGTCACCATTGTTGAAAATCATCTGATTATACATACAAGGGTTTATTGCTGGACTCTTTGGAAGATAGTTTGGAATTCTCTTACAAAGTTAAACATAATACAATAACTATAATCCAAGCTATCTACCCAAATGAATGGAAAACTTACATGTACACAAAAATCCTGACACAAATATTAATAGCAGCTTTGTTCATAATCACTAAAAACTGAAAGCAGCCAAGATGTCTAAGTGAAAGAAGTCAATCTGAAAGACTACTGTAAAATTCCAACTATAGGACATTCTGCAAATAGTAAAACCTTAAGGAGAGTATAAAGATCACTGGTTGCCATTGTTTCAGAGGAGTGATAAGGATGAATAAGTAGAACACAAAAAAATTTTAGAACAGTGAAACTATTCTGTATTCTAATGACGAATAAACACCATTTTTGCACTTGTCAAAATCCTTAGAATATATAACACAAAGAGTGAATCCTAATATAAACTATGACTGTTAGTTGATAAAAATATGCCAATGTTGATGCATTGATTTTTAACAACTATACCACACTGGTATGGGGCGTTCATGGTAGGGAAGTCTGTGTGTGTGTTCCAGGAGGGAGTATGTGAGAACTCTGTATTTTCACTAATTTATCAGTGAAACTAAAACTGCTCTAAAAAATAAAGTATATTAAATTATAAAAGAATTCTTTGCTGTGTGTGAATAAGCTTAATGGTTTGTTTATTACTTGTATATTTATAGATATTTGATATCTCCACTTATTTTTAGTGTGCTTAATCTACAAATCTTTCCTAATTCTCCCATTGCTGCCTTTCCAAATCTTAACCTTCTCTTGATTTCTTGGCTATAGTCTCCATTTGATGACTGAACCAAGGTAAAAAAATTTTAAACAGTTTTACTATCTTCATTGTCTGTGTTAAAGTTGTGTATTTCTTCTGTAGTCATGATTTTTTACTTCTTGATGTTAAAATGCAGTTCTGCTACCTTGGTTCAAACTCTTGTGGGAGAGACTGTTCAGTAATTTCTTAGTTTTTATAAAATGCATGAGCAACCTTCTCATACATTTATTTCTCTTTAGAAGTTTTTAGCAGGCTTATTTCTATCATTTGCAAATGAAAAGATTTAACTTAATGCACAGGTAACATAGAAAACAAGAGGTAGGGCAATAACCTAAAAAAGATTATAATGGAATCTGAAAGTATAACGGTTTGGGGAACAGCTAGAGTCTTAAAAGGAAAGTTAAATATGCCCTTGACTATGAAAGAAATATAGATTAAGTGTCTAATCTCTGTTTTCTAAGGATTTCATCTATATATAAACCAGTCAGTAGCCTGGAAATATGACTACTCTTTGGTTAATGTCTTTGACTACAGTCTGGCTCCTATGATGCTTCAGCAGCACTTATGGAAAGGAAGACAGATCTTCACTGCTGGTATAGACCTATTCACTTGTAAATGTTTCTATTTTTCTCTGTCCTGTCTGACTTCTGAGAAGCATATTACCCTCAGATCAGTGTTCTTTACTTGCTCCACCAAAAAAGAAAATTGTGAGTCTCTATTGAGTCGTTGGACTATTGCTGTGGTTGTATCCTGTTTGTCTTTGCTGATTTCATCTTCACCAGTAGTTGATGTACAAATTTCTTTACTCTGTCTCTTGCACAGACTCCTTTTTTAGTGTAGTCCAGTCATGATTTACCTACTAGATATGTTATTATTTCCTATTAGTCTATGTTTTTAATATATCTGCCAGTTAGTCTTTATTTTATCAGTGGCATTTTACCTGATAAAATGTTTTTTCATTCCTCAGAAGACTATAAACTACTGGTTAACAGCATAGGCTTGAATGCCAAGATCTAAATTCCAGTTCTAGCATATTCTTTGCAAGAGCTCAGTCGAGTTTTTAACTTTTCAAAAACTTGTACATGTCATTTGCAAAGGGGGAAAATAGTAATTATTCATTTTGTGAAGATTAAGAAAGTTAATTTCTGTTTAGTGCTTAGAACAATATCTGACATACCAACAAATATTAACTATTATTGCTTTAGAAGTATGTTTTCATAATGCTCCAAGGTTATAGCTAACATCAGCTGGCACTCATATCGTCCCAGGTTTATTGCTTGGGTTACTTGTATTAACGTTTTTTTTGACCAAGAGGTGTCAGAGGTGGGGTGAATGACACACTACAGATCCAACAAAAAATCTGGGTAATGAATCAGAGACAACCTTTAAGACCTCCTTGTTAGGAATCAGTGTACAAAGCATTCATAACGGTCAGCCACTTCTTTCTCCAACCTATTTCAGCTGTAATCACCAATGTCTCCTTTTCTTTTAAGTTTTGACACTTCAATTATAATAACTTGGTTGCATCTCTTTGAGTTTATTTGAGTTTATCATTTTTTTTTCTTTTTTAATTCTCTGGGCTTCCTACAGCTAGATGTTTGTTTCCTTTCTCAGGTTAGTGAAGTTTTTAGCCATTGTTTCTTCAAATAAGTTTTCTGCCCTTTTCTCTTTCTCTTCTCCTTCTGGGACTCCTATAATGTGAAAGTTGATCCACTTGATGTTCCGTAAGTCCCTTAAGCTATCTTCACTCTTTTTATTCTTTTTTCTTTTTGTTGCTTAGTATGAGTTTCACTACCCTGTCTTCTAGTTCACTGATCCCTTCTATACTTGATTTAGTCTGTTGTTGAATCCTTGTATTCTAATTTTCAGTTCAGTTATTATATTCTTCAGCTTTGTGATTTCTGTTAGGTGCTTTCTTATATTTTCTTTTTCTTTGTTGAAATTCTCACTTTGTTCATGAATTGTTCTCCTGAATTCCATGAGCATTTTTATGACCATTATTTTGAATTCTTTATCAGGTAAATCACTTATCTTCATTTCATTAAGGTCTGCTTCTGGAGCATTATCTCGTTCCTTCATTTGGAACATATTCCTTTGTTTCTTTGTTTTTCTTGACTCTGCGTAGGTTTCTGTACATTAGATAAAGCAGCCTCCTCTCCTCTCCTCTCTCTTTTTTGAAGGAGTAGTATCGAATAGATGAACCTCATTGTTTAACTTGGCCTTGATTGTCTCTCAAACCTTTGTATAGTCCGATCCACCTTCTTTGTTCTTAGGGGCTTCCAGTAGATGAGAGTACACCAAGACTTGTCAGTGTCCCAAAAGGGATAATCTTAGTCAGTGCCTAAATGTAGGATGATTGAAAGCCTGACGCTCAAGCAGCAGCTTTTAAAGTGTGCAAGTAGACCTCTTTCACGAAAAGAAGGTATCAGATGGGGCTTCTGTCTTCTTCTATGCTGAGTCATGGGAAAATAGCTGGTTCAGAAGTGTTTCATTATTTTCTACAGTCCTAGAACTCAAGTCCCACTGGCCATAAGAGCCAGGCCATCAAGCGATGACTATTCCCTGGGTTGCAGTGGCAAAAGCCAGGGTGCCAGATGCATGTACATGTTCCAGGGAGACATCAGTATCCTGGAATGGGTCAAAGGGAGAACCCACTGGTGGAGCCCCCTGACCTCCCTTGCCTCTAGGGAGTATAGCAGTCTGTTTCTAGATGTGTGATCAATTAGAAGCCTGACCCTTAGACAGCACCTAGTAAAGTATGTAAATAGGCCTCTTTCAGAGAAAGATTGGGTGGTAGAAATTTCTGCCTTTTTTCTCTGCATTGAGCCCTGGGGGAGTGACTGATTAGAAACTGTTCTTTTGTTTGCTACAGTCCTTTGTGACCCAAGAATGAAAACTCCACTTACCATCAGAGCCAGGTGACCAAGGGGTATATCCTCTAGATGGCAGCCAAAAAATCCAAGGCACCAGAAGCGTGCACTAGCTTCTTTCAGGAAATACAGCAACTTTAAAAACATGGAGATGGCTTTTGTTGGCCTCTTCGGCCTCTGGGGAGGATCACAGTTGGCCTGTAGATGTGTGCTAAATTAAGGTTGCAGCTTTTAAGATACACAAATAGACTTTTTTCAAGGAAATATTTGAAGATAGATATTTCAATTTGCTACCTCTGTGCTAAGTCCTTAGGGAATAATCATGTAAGTCCTCAAGAGCCCAGTAAGAATTATTTTTTTGTTTGCTATAGTCTTGTGTGTCTCATGGACCAAACCCTATTAGCTTTCAGAAGTAGGCTTTTTGGGGACTCATCCCTCAGATGGTAATCTTAAAAGTTTGGGTGCTAGATGTTGAGTCCAAATCCTTCACTCCTTGTGGAGAAGCTGGGAGTTGTGAGTTTCTTCTGAGTTATATATTGCTGTGGCAGGGGTGGGGTTTATAGAAGTGTGTCTCAGCCTTTCCTACTCATTTTGATGCAGGTTTTTCTCATTCACCCAATGTGTAGGAGTTGCTTAATTAGTTTCTGGATTTCCTTCAGAGAGAATTGTTTCATGCGTACCTGTAGATTTGGTGTATCTGTGGGAGGATCTGAGTTCAGGAGCCTTCTGTGTCACTAATTTGCATCAGGACCTGATAATTATTTTCATTCTTCACTTGTGACATCAGTCTATTTTAGTCTATACTTTTCATATGATTTATTTTTTTGCAACCAGGTGTCTCTCCCAGAAATATTGTACTTCTGATACCTTGTTGGCTACTGTTCCATAACTCATTGGCTTTATCTGTTAGCATTATTCCAAAACCATGTATTCCTTATTTTGTCAAAGTCAGTAAGTCTATGTTGGGGTTTCACTCTCTAGAATATAAGCGAGTCTGCATTGTTAGCCCCTTTGTTTAGTATATCTGATTAATTCATAATTTAGAGTACATTATGAGCCTTCTTTCTACTTTTACTTTATACGAACTTTTGGATTCCCTTTCCACCAGGTTATTAAAGTAAAAACTAATGTACATTAGTCTTTCCTATTGTTGGTATTGAATAGACTTTTTCCCAAAAATTACTTATCTTATTATTTCTGGTGTCCATTATTTAGTTTTCCAAAACAAAACAAGGAAATACTTATGCTTAGAAATGCATATATTTTCTTATTTTTATATTTTTATAATATTTTTATATTACAAATATAAATTATTTTTTTGGATCATTGTGAATTTGGATTTTATACATTCTAACTAATATTTCTAACTAATCATAATAATAATAAATATATTTACACTCACATTGTTTAAGCTTGTCTTTGGAGTCCTTACGCGTTAACCACTTTACAGTTTAGTACATTTTATCTGTGATAAAGATGTTGCTTTATGAAAGAATTTTACATTTCCTTTTCCTTTGCTTAACAAGCCTGCATTCTCTCATCTAAGAAGATTTTGAGATTTAATCAATAGCTCTATCACACTTCCTCTACTCCAAAACATAGGTTAATAGAGCTTTTTCTCATTGTTTATGTTGTCTTTTTGCACTTTTAACTATATTTTGGACACAGCTTCTCATTTAGCTTAGATATTTTTAAAACAGAGTTTCATGTTTTTGAAATTATTCTTATTTTCTGGGATATACAAAATGTGCTAAATCTAGTTTATTTTCTTCCCACTCTAAGCAGGATTGATATATGGCCTAGCAGTCCTGGGTCCTTTTAATAAAGAATAAATATTACTTTAGACAAAGATCTAGTTTATAGCATTGTTTATGAGAATTTGTGAGTAAGTGCTGCTGTTGCTGTGGGAATGTTTTTGATCGTGACAGTGTTGAAAAAGAATGTATTGTCAAATTTATAATTTTACCTTTTCCCACTTCCAATTTAACATAGTAAAGTAGTAGTTCATTAAAGATCATTACACACACACACACACACACACACACACACAGCAGGAACCGTTACAAATAAGGTAGTTGCTATATATTCCTTAATTTGGTTATTCTAGAAGCTTAAATTTAATACTCTCTAAGCTGCTAGGTACTTTTTGTCGTCTTTAGCTGCTATAACAAAATACCATAGACTGTGTGATTTAAACAATAGATATTCATTTCTCACAGTTCTGTAGGCCAGGAAGTCTGAGATCAGGGTGTAGGAATGTGGGTCATAGGACAAAAACATTCAGGTCATGACAGTACTGTAAATGAAGTCAGGTACCCTGATGGTGTCTTTATCACAGAATGTCACATTTCCATTTCCTTTGCCTTAACAAATCTGTTTTCTCTCATCTATGAAAAATTTGAGATTTAATGAGCAGTTCCACTATATCTTAACTTCGCAGCCAAGTTTTCGTGTCTTTGCTTATAAGGTTCACATACTGGGAACATTAAAAGCTTTTGCTCATTGGTCACATTTCCTTTTATCATCTTGCACACAACTTACTCAGTTCAGAGAACTTTCTAGTGCAGAGCATATAGCTGCCTTTGAAAATATAATACCCAGGAAAAGAGAAAGATGAGGAGATGTTAATTAATTTTTGTCACTTGTAAACTTGTATTTTCAACTTTTCTTTGGAATAAAACAGTCTCTTCAATTGTTTATCAGCTAATTTCTGAGTTGTGAAAACTCCATTTTTCTCACTGTATTCCCCCATTCAATCTTTACTGTCACAAACAGACAGACAGAAAAAGAGAAGACACTTTTTACTTGCATTTGCACGGGGAACCTTAGCAGCAGACAGTAATTGTTCCCGGTCTGTCAAATTAAATTTTTATTAGGTATAATGATTATATTCTTTTAGGGTATTGTTAACTTTTTTGTTTGTTTGAATAAATAAAAACAAAGTGCATTAATTCCACGTGACACCCTGATCTAGTGATCTCAACAAACATGGAAGTTTCTACTAACTTTTTTGGTATTGCTTTCTCAATTTCCTTTTTTCTTTGCTTCATCTCCCAGAGTAAGTAAAAAACCCCATTCTTTGAAAAGACTTCTCCTTTTGAGCTGTCTTTTGTATTGGGAACTTTATAGTCTTACAAGAATAGGTAAGACTGGTGTTAAAATCTCAAGTATTTCTGAATATATCCTTTTATGCACAGAAATAAACTCTGAGGAAAAAATATAAGAGGCATCTGATTCTCCCAAACATTGGACAACAAGAGAGATAACCCACAATGGGGCAAGAAAAACCTCAAAATAAACGTGAGTACTTCTCTCTTTTCAATTTTAAAGAGGCAGGTAAAATTATGACTAAGATTTAAAAATATAAATTGATGGTAGTTGTAGTTTTGAAGACTGAATATGTTGATATGGAGATGAGAAGGTAGAAGAAAACGAGGATGACCATAGATAGATTCAAATACATTAGGTAACAGAAACTTCTTCGTGAAACATAAATTGGGCCAAGAGAGAAGTTAAAGTGTATATATATTATACATACAAT
>NW_006437736.1:13913180-13923489 GCF_000325575.1 Pteropus alecto | reverse complement strand
ATATAATAAGATGAAAAAAGAGAGTAATTGGAGAAGATTCTTTTAAGGGCAAGAGAGAGAAGAAACACAGAAAACACACTAAGGCTCCCAGTGTTCCTGAGGCTCTAATTTTATACCTTTTTATGTTTTATTTAAGAGACACAGATGAATTTGTATTAGGAGAACATTAAATAATATTTTGAGACATATATGGAACAAATACAGAAATATATAATACTAAAATTAATGTTTTACTTTATCTCATCACACCACCATGGCAAACTTCAATGAACCCACAATATACAATGGTCCTGAAAAAAACCTTTTCATGAACAATATGTCTTAGAGATTTTTTTATGGCAATAGGTACTGTTATACATGATTATTTTAATCGTCATATAGAATTCACCATATGTATTCATCATAATTTAGAATCTCCACTATTGATAATATTTATACAGGTATTAAGTTTCAGTGTTCTATTTCCAAAAGTACTATAATGCATATTCTTTAATATAAATAAATTCAGTTATTTCAATAGGATTAAAATTGTATGGCAAATGTAATGTGTTCAAAAATTAATAAATGCTGATCTGTCTAAAAGGCTTTCTAATTTATAGTTTAGTAGTAACATTTATTTTTCTCACCAAGGGTGTTATATTTTATTTTTTTAAAAATCTGATATATAAAAAATCATACCATAATATTTTAGTTTACATTTCTCTGAGCATATTTTTATTTGTTTAATGACAATTTATAATTCAGCAAATTAAATTTTCAGCATATTTCTTGCCCAATTTTTGCTGTTTTCTAATTGATTTTTTAAATTCTTTATACTGTCTGGATGTTAATATTGTGACAAGATTTTTCTTATGTTCCTTGTATTCTAACATTATATATGTTAGATAGAAGCTTTAATTTTTACATGCCCAAATTATCAAATTTTTTTATGACTTTGGGATTTTGTGTCTTCTCTATTAAAAGCTTTTCTTATTCCAAAAAACTAAAAAACATATTTATATTATTTATTTATTTATTTATTTATTTATTTATTCATTCATTCATTCATTCATTCATTTATAAGCTCTAGAATGGATTTATTCAGGGGAATTCTTTAAGCTCTCCTCTATATCTAACATATTTTGGATGATTGCATATTTAGCCTGTTCCTTGGTAGAATTAACTTCCACAGCTCTTAGAGAGAGATAACCTATTTATCTTCCTATTTGTTCCAGTAGAAGGAGACCTGAATATCCAGCTGATCCCTTGGGCCGTTGCTTTTTTTTTCATCTCAATTCTCAGTGCCTGCTTTATTGCAAATTGTTTGGGTAAGTTATTAAAAAAGTGGAGCTCTCCTTGAATTATTTCCCCAAACAGTTTTTATGAAGTTGCTCTAAACATTTTGTTGTCTTGATTTTCCCTACCAATCTATAATGCCTTCAGCATCTTGGATTTAAAATTCAGAGATACATACTTGACCTGCTATTCTTTGATGGTGTTGCCTTGTATCAGGGAGTGAAAGATGGAATCTAGACCCTTTTCTGTACATGTAAAGGTTGGTGACTGTAGGAAATCACCCCTCGTTTTGGATTAAGATTTAAAAAGGTTGCCTCTTATGAATAAAGAGTACTAGCAAAAAAAAAAAAAATAGTTGGATGGGAGGGTTATTATAATTAAATTAATATAACATAGGCACAAGTATAGGCAAATAAACCAGAGGAAAAGAATAAAAAGCTTAGTTACAGATCCTGCATATATAAACTCTTTCTATAAAACAGAAAGGCATATTGCAGAGTTATGGAGAAAGGATAATTTTCTTTAATTAATGGTATAATAGAGACCACTGATTATCCATATTTAAAAAATGGAATTGCTCTCCTGTCTTATATCATGTACAAAAACAAAACAGTGTGAATTATTGGCCAAAATGTGAAAATCAGATTAATAGCTCTTTTTAAAAGATAAATAGAAACTATCTTCATGACTTTGTTTCAGAGATTTCTTAAACAAATTACAAAGTGTTCTAGCCAATAAAGAAAATATTGACAAATTATACTACATTAAGTAAAAATTACTGTACAACAAAAAATACCACTGATTGAAAACACAAGGCCAAAGAAGATATTTATAATGCATATAATTAATAAAGAATGAGAGTCCAGAATATATAAACAACTTTTTCAAATCAATAGGAAGAATACTGACAATATAACAGAAAAATGGACAAAGTCTTGAATAAGTACTATAGAAAAGAAAAAAATGGAATGTCTAGTAAACACGTTTTAAAAATCAATCATTAGTTTTCAGGAAAATGCAAATTAAATTCACAATGAGATAGCACTGAAAATATACCAGGATGGTAATAATTAAAAAGTTTGACACGATCAAATATTGATAATGCTGTGGAGAAACTGGACCTCTTATGAATTGCTGCTAGTAGCAATGTAAAGCAGTACACTCACTTTGGAAAAGTTTGTCGCTATCACAGTTGACTATATATCTATATCTTATTACCAGCAATTTCACGCTTAGCCATATACCCTACAGAAAGGCATGATTATGTGGTCTAGGATGCATGATCAAAAATTATCAGAGCAGCATAGCTCACAGTAGGCAAACACTGGAAACAATGCAAATATCCACCAGAAGAAGAATAGATAAATACATATTCTTGCATTAAGATGATAAATCACTTTACAGCAATGATATGAGTTATAGTTGCATATAACAATGTAGATAAATTTCAGAAACAACCCTGAGTGGAAGACAGAACCAAAAGAATGCATATTGTATGGTTCCATTTACATAAAGTTCAAAAGCAGAAAAATCTGATCTATATGGTTTAGGAATATATTGTTAAGTGGTAAAAGTATGAAGCAAAGCACAAAATGATTAAAAGCTACAGCATGGTTACCTTTAAGAGAGAGGGGGTGGGTTGCATTTTGATGTGAAAGCTACCGAAATGTTGGTAATATTGTGTTTCTTGAGTTGGGTAGTTGTTACCTGGGTGTTCATTTTACAGTAATTTAATAAACTGTAAATTTGTTTTTTACTTCTTTACATTTGATTATATTTCAAAGTAAAAGTATTTAAAAGATAAATAAATGTATAAAGCTCTTAAGCTTCGCAGAGCAGTGTTCACCAAAAATCTCCATGCTGATACAAATTCTGATAAAAAAAAAATGTGCTTAAAAGCACATGCACATAAAGGTTTGCAAAACTACCCTCATAAAGCACAAAATGTACAATATGACAACAATTAGTTTTCAACAATTTTTTTTAACCAATTCACCTGAAACTGTAACAAAAGAACTGTATAGAAAGAAAAGAGAATGTGGGAGCCTTAACTGTTAGAGTTAAGAAAGGTTAAAGCAGTTGGTCCCCAGTTCTTTAATTAAGTGGTTATCTAGGGTAAGGAAACTAACTTTTTTTCCTCCTTGACAGTGACTCACCACAACTTTCTACACTGTAAGAGAAGCACAGGCATGTTCAAGTTATCAGAGCACCACATGAAGCTGACATGCATCAGAGAAAAATCAGAACTGAAAGGCACAGATAGCAGAGAACGTAAGAGAATTTCTTTCTCAATTCCATTTCCATTCAAATTCATAATTTGATTTAAACTATATCAGTAGTAAACGAAGAGAGATTAAAATAACCTAAAATGAGAATCTGACACAAGAGTGAATGTTAGTAAATTAAGATAGAATTATTTCTCAAAACTAATCAGTTGAATAACTGGAGGATATAGCAACACATGTATGGGCCACTTTGGCATTTAGATCATAGTATTAATTTAATTCCATTTCTACTGATTCAGACATATCATAAAAACTGTTTCCTCCTGGAATATATAGCTTTGCTGAAGCATCTTTATCTCTTTTTTATTCTGGACTTTACAAAGTCTCATTTGGGAGAATGGGAAAATGTTTGATAGTTTAGCAGTTTCTTTGCCTCCTTCGGATCAAATGTTCCGCAAAAGGTTTTGTGGGAACGCTAAATATGAATGTAAATAAATGCGGATATGTTAGAGACGATCATCCCTTCTAAGAGAATACATTGTAATTTTCTTATAGTCATTATGTGATTCAGATACTTCTGTTTAGAAGATATTTAGACATGTAATTTTCAGGATATTTCAAAGGGAGGAACAGAATGATGATAATCCTGGTATTATTCCTTTAAATTATAACTGGATACTAGGGAGTAGAATAGTTATGTAATCTGTTGTAGATGAAAATGCTCCTTTATAACTAATTTTCATTTCAATTTTCACTGAGGGAGCTCCTGGAATTGCTGTCCTGTTGGCTGGAGAGCCTTTCAGTCCAACTGCTATTTTCCTCTTAATGACAACAAGACATGGGCTGATAGTGGAAAGAACTGTACAGGGATGGGGGCTCACCTGGCCACTATCAGTACAGAAGCTGAGCAGGTATGCTGGTAGGCTCACATCATTTTCTCTGGTGATTCGAATCTCTTTGCAGAGAAAGAAGAATCTCTCTGCTCTGCTACGCTTTTGTGCCTTCGCTTCATTTGTCTGGAAAACCTTTTCTTCTCTTTCATTTTCTTCATATGACCAATTTCTTTGAATCTTTCTAGATTTAATTCATGTATTATTTCCTCCAGAAAACTATCCTCACCATCTTCCCTACTTTACCTTTTCTATTCTAAGCTGGAGGTACTTCTGTGGTGCATACTGTGTGATCATGGCACTTACCTCAATGCCCTGCGATTGTCTATTCAATACACCATCTCTTCTAAAAACTCCTTTGCAGAGGGTTGGGGCCATGCGTTACTCATCTTTGCATCTCCAGTGTCCTGTACAATGCTAGACACACTGGCTAGGTCCTAATAAATGTTTGGTGAGCAAGTGAATAAATGAATAGTTAATTGAGACTAAAATAGCTACTCAGGATAAAGTATAGGAAAAATAATTTGGATATATGGTTGTAATTCTGAATTTAAAAATCTTAAGGTAAATTCAGTTCTTTAAAAGTTGAAATTTATTTCTTCATGTAATATATTTCTATGTATGTACCATGACTCATATTCTACTCTTTTATTGATCATCGGGGCTTCCTGGAGGATTCTGTTTTCATGACTTTGCAACTTACAGGTTCACTGATTCTTTGAATAAAATGGAATTTAATAAAGTAAAGGATTAAAGAAGGCAATTTTAAAAATAAAACTTCTTGAAAATCTGATCCCATTAGAGCGGGTACTGAGAAAAAAGAGAAGACAGACAGGGTGCAGGAGGGAGAACAGATCTCACAACTGTCTCTCCGAGTTTATTTCTTATCCTTTTTATACATAATCTGTTCCTTTTGGTATCCCAAGATAACATAATTAAAGTAACATCCTGAAGATCAAGGTATAATCGACACTTCCTTTGATACTCCCTTTGACACTCCATTTATCTATACTTAATCTTCTTCTTCCTGGAATTCCACAGAACCAGCCTTTTCCTTTTTATGCAAACAGGCCTCCCGAGATAAACCATGCACTCTTTTGAATTTGGGGAGCTTTATCTCCCTACACTCATCTTTGCATCTCCAGTGTCCTGTACAATGCTAGACACACTGGCTAGGTCCTAATAAATGTTTGGTGAGCAAGTGAATAAATGAATAGTTAATTGAGACTAAAATAGCTACTCAGGATAAAGTATAGGAAAAATAATTTGGATATATGGTTGTAATTCTGAATTTAAAAATCTTAAGGTAAATTCAGTTCTTTAAAAGTTGAAATTTATTTCTTCATGTAATATATTTCTATGTATGTACCATGACTCATATTCTACTCTTTTATTGATCATCGGGGCTTCCTGGAGGATTCTGTTTTCATGACTTTGCAACTTACAGGTTCACTGATTCTTTGAATAAAATGGAATTTAATAAAGTAAAGGATTAAAGAAGGCAATTTTAAAAATAAAACTTCTTGAAAATCTGATCCCATTACGCATTTGTTAAGTAGTTTGCAAGTGTGATCTCAATTAATCTTCACAATAACTCTATAAAGTAGTGGAGTTGTCCCTTTCGAAGATAAGAAAACTGGGTTTAGGTAAAATTAAAGCACTTGCTAACATTACACAATAAAATAGCAGAAGCAGGATATGAAAACAGATCTCTGTATTGCCAAAACTTTTGTGCGTAACTACTAATCTAGGTGACCTCTTTTCTCTTTTCCTAATATAACAACAATCACTTGGTATATTTATAAAAATTTACATTTTTATGCAGAACTTCATTATTCAATTTTTGGAAAGACAATATTCATATTTCCTGGGACTTACACGTGAGAACCCTGACGGCCAGTGGCAATGGATGGATAAGACACCATTTAACCCAGACATGACGTGAGTATATCGACCGGGTTAAATGTGATTTACAGGCACAGATGAGAAGAAGGGAGCAAGAGCAATTTATTTTGGGGTGGAACATACTAATGTAAAAATACTTACTTAGCACTATGTGTTGAGTCACCTCTGGACTAGTATACTACTATTCTTGTATTGAACAGTACAGCTTTAATTTTTTTACTTCGGGGCATTTTCTATGCGTTGTCTCCTTACACCTCCATATATATTTTTTCTTTTTTTTTTTCATTTTAGATTCTGGCATAAGGGTGAACCCAATAACCATAAGAAAGAAAATTGTTTTGTCCTTGTTAATCACCAAAACAAATGGGCCTGGAATGATTTTCCTTGTGACTTTGAAGCAAGTAGGATTTGTAAGATACCTGGAACAACATTCAACAGAAACGTATGAAGGGATCCTTGTAATGAGGACAGAAGAGAAGAACCTATTAGACTAGTGCAGAATATACATGCATCATTGGAATAGAGAAAACATGCTGGGCCATAGAACATTTTCCGTCATGCTGTCTTTATTTATTTTGTTCAGTTCATTCAAGATAATGTATTTTTGTGTGGTGTTTCAGTGTAAGGAATCATCGTTTCTGTGAAAATCAGTTGTCATCAACTTTGCTTTCTTGATAGTATTTCAAAGTATTTACCTTTCAAGTAGCATGCATTTATTATACATCTAATGGAATGGCTTAAATGGTACAGAGTCTTAGTCATTTCTTCCTCTGCTCAAAATCTTAGCTCTTCGAATTCAAAAGCAGGCTATTCCAATTGGTAGTGGTACACCAATTTTAACCTAAATATCATAAACCCTTTAAGATTTTGAACAATATTTTTATTGTTTGATGCTTCATTTTCAGACTTTTTAAGAATATGTCATTAGCTTGACATTTCATGAGCAAAATATTTTCTGAACAACAGTATAGAATAGTTCTGAATTATGATATTGCACAGGTAAAAAAAAAAGTCTACCTACCTTTTAAAAATTTACTTCTTACTCCATTCTAAATGTCTTCCCAAAGCAAAGATTCTCAAGTTGACTTATTTATTTATTTATTATTGTTTTTGAATGGAAAAATCCCATACAGGCCACCTTAACCAAACCTTCAATTCTATAGCTAAGGAAACAAAAACTTTGTGAAGCCAAAGAGCTCACCCTCACATTGCTAGTTCATGGCATAGCCAGGACTATAGCTCAGCTCTACCTTCTATAAGAGGTAAAATGTACTCCCTTTGTTATTACAGGAAAGTTACTGGGCTGACTGGGCCTCTTGGCTAACAGACAGTTAAAAGTTTCTGATTATTTGAAAAAACATTGTATTGGTGTTTCTATATTTTTAATTTGAATCAGAATCATATTTGCAAACAGAATCTATAGCCAAAGAGTTAAAAATTGGAAGAGTTTAGCAATGTGTCTAGATAAATTATCAATATAGGAAGATCAACAATATTTCTATATAATATCTGCAAAATATAAAAAATGTATTTTTATACAAAATATTACACTTACAATAGCAATATGTCTATAAGATATCCAAGAACAAATCTGACCAAATGTGCAAGTTTCATGAAGAAAATGATAAAACTCGATTGCAAAACCTGTAAGCCAACCTGCTAGGACTCGGCTATCTGACCCTCTTCACCCCATCATGTGAACTATGACTTTTCTGTCTGGTCCTCTCACTTGGGCTCAGACACCCATGCTTCTCAAATTAGCTTAGCTTTTCACACTTTGGGCTGGTCTGCCACTCTACCAGGATGTACTCTGGAATCCAGTGAGGCTCTGACATCTTTACTACACTTTCCACCCCCATCCTTCCTGTTACACAGAATCACCCTGGTCAGGCTCTAAATTCCTTTGGGGGTAATTATGCACCCCTCCCCCGCACGTACACACAGGTAAAAACTAACTTACTTTGCATCATTTGATGAATGACTTTAGGACTGTATTTTTAGGGAAGGAAAGGGGGGGAAAGGGTTGGGAAAAAGAGAAAAGAGAAGAGCAAGAACATTTTACATGATTCTTTTTATTTTTCCTTTACTTCAGAGTGTCTTCTTAGGAAATAATTTTATGTGGTAACCTATAAAGCCCAAAAACTTCTTGAAGTACCAGAATTTTAAAATTTCACTTCAATTTTTCATTTGTTAAATTCAAGCAAAATTAAATTTAATATTTTTAAAAGTATCATCTGTCGTACGATTCCTTTCTGAATTTGTGTGTGTGTGTGTGTGTGTGTGTGTGTGTGTGTGTGTGTGTATGCATACACAGTAGTCCCTCCTTATCCACAGGGATACTTTACAAGATGTCTACGACTGTGGATAGTACCAAACCCTATGGTTTTTTTTTTTTATACATACATAATTTTTCACTTAAAAAACACTTTATGGCTTCTCTGGTATATCTGAATTGCCAGCATCACTACTCTCATGCTTTAGGGCCCTTATTAAGTAAAATAAGGGTGCCTTGAACACAAACACTGGGATATCATGACAGGCTGATCTGACAACCTAGACAGATGCTAAGTGAATAATAGGTAGGTAGTGTATGCAGCTTGGAGATTCTGGACAAAGGGATAATTCATGTTCTGAAAGGGATAGAGCGTAATGGCTCAAGATTTCATTATGCTACACAGGACAGCGAACAATTTAAAACTTATGAACTATTTCTGAAATTTTCCATATAATATTTTTGGACTGTGGTTGACTATAGGTAACTGAAACCACAAAAAACAAAACCTCATGTAAAGGGGGGATATATATTATATATAATATTCATCTTCCACCCCTTTGTCTATTCTTCCATCTGCAAAATATAGAAAGTGCATTTTCTATATTTTTGAAGTCATAGAAAGTTTTCTGGGGTGATGTTCAATCAATTAATGTTCATGATAATTACTTCTGCAACTTAGGATTTTCATTTTTATATAATTTGCTCTGTAAAAATTTTAATAATGAATATATATAATTTTTATAAAATGTAGTAGAGTGATTTGTCTTTTAAAAATATTGGGGGCCCAAATAGTAATATTTAAATCTTAACAGTGATTTATTTTGGAAATATGGTGAAGATAACTGGAACTTAAATTATTTGTCTGGAAAATTCTTGTTTGAGAAGCAGATCATGCAGTTGAAACTGTTTTAAAATACACAAATACTTAAGTACTAGGAAACCCAGAAAGTTAAAAAATAAAAGTATAATTACTCATCCATACTCCCAAGACTAAATCTGTAGCAATTGTTTATTTTCTTACCAAACTTTGAAGACAAAGTTAGTTGCACAACTTAAATTATAAATGTGGTGAAACAATATACACTGATATTTTCATATGTCTTTCAATATTGAAATAAACTTTAAAGTAAATTATAGCTACCTACATGGAAACATTGATGAACAAAAACATCTTCATATGTCTTTCAATGTTTTCTCATTGATGTTTATGATTTGAATAAAGGGAATTAGAAAATTGAAAATATATGTATTGAATTAGTTTTAAGTTGGATGACTTTTGGTTTAAAGGCATATTAATTTCAAAACCACAGATTGTCACCTATGCCTAAGAGAAATAAACGTTTGTAAAGAAAGTCAATATTTTATATTTACTTGTTCAGTTGAATTTTCCTATTCAATAATTACACATTAATTCCAATGTATGAATTTTGAGGGTTTCTTATGGTGCTGTGTGCAAGAAACATGGTTATAAAAGCTGCCATGTTGCCTACATATTCTTGAATAACCTTATCAGTATTGATAGAATAAATGGATAGGCTTGAGACAGAGAAGTGTAAAGCTGAATGTTCTCTTAAGATAATTCAACTACTGGATTCTAGCCCTGACTGAGCAATAGATACAAATTCAGCTAAGATCCAGTTAGTCAGTGAAAAAGAACGGAAAAAAAAGGGAGTTCCCTGGATGAGTAGGCAGTCTCTTTGGAGCTAAAGATTAGCATGCCCTTTCCCTTAGGGCCTTTG
>NW_006437736.1:13904003-13913129 GCF_000325575.1 Pteropus alecto | reverse complement strand
AAATTTCTTATTCATTATACAGAACATATTGAGGAAATATACTTGGGCAGGGGGTAAAAATAGTATGAAATCGAGAAGAAAACATAAACTTTTCAGGAGCTAGAAATAAGAGAATTTGACACAGAGCATGAATTCAAGAGATTGTTCAAAGGAACTTTCCAAAATCCTCTTTATTGAACTCTGTACTTACTCTGTGTCCTTGTATTTTCATATAAATGCTCAAAAATGAAGCAAATTTACCAAAAGGAGCATTCTTTTCTTCTCACAACATTTGCTAGAAAATTGCTTGGAAAATTCTGAGATGTTCCGAGACTAATATAAAGAAAAACACACTTCAGTCAGTATCATGAATTATAACAGTACTTATTTTTATTTATATCAAAGCAGCAAACACTGATGAAATCCTTATGAAGTATAATGCACGCTTTTCTCATGTTGTAGTTGTGGCTGTGTTCACGCTCTTGTTCCTCCTCATTTACACATTTAAGTTG
Source organism: Pteropus alecto (assembly GCF_000325575.1). Lineage (NCBI taxonomy): Eukaryota > Metazoa > Chordata > Mammalia > Chiroptera > Pteropodidae > Pteropus > Pteropus alecto. The sequence goes on along the minus strand of NW_006437736.1, from coordinate 13,912,638 downwards.
TGCCTTCTTCTCTTAGAGATTTTTCTTTGTTCAAAATATTATTTTCTGGCATTTCACAAATCCAAAACATATTGAAGAAACAGGGCACATCATTCCAATTTTGCCTAGGATTTGAAGAGTCTCGTATGGTGGCGCAGTCCTCCACTGTAGCTATGTTGTTGGGCTCCCCTATGTCCCAGAAGCTGAAAGAAAAGGACATGGATTTTAAATCTCAGCTACAAGAGATAAAGTGACTGAATATACTAGGCAAATTATATTTGTGTTATTTAACTTAGCAAAAATTTCATGAGGCAGGTATTATAACCTCCACTGTATTGATGAAGAAAAGGAATCTCAAAAAAGCTAAACCATTTGTCTAAATCATAGTTTGTGAGTAGTGAAGCTGAACTGGATCTATTCTGTCATGCTCCCCCATACAGTTAGACCCAGAATGAGAAGTTATGGGAACTAATGTCCTGACTGATTTGTTTGTTTGTTTGTTTGTTTTTGCACTCATACCTTGCAGTAACGTAGGTGCACACTTCAACAGTGTTACCATGCCATAGTAAAGCAACATACAGCCGCTGTGGAAAACAGTATGGAGGGTCCACAAAACATTAAGAATAGAATTATCACATAGCCCAGAAATCTCTCTTCTGGGTATCTACCCCTAAAATTTGAAAACATGTATCTATAAAGATATATGCGCCTCAATGTTCATTGCAATACTATTCATGGTGGCCAAGACATGGAAGAAAACAAAGTGTCCTTCGATAGATGATTGGATAAAGATGTGTACATATGTACAATGGAATATTACTCAGCCATAAGAAAAGATGAAATACTGCCATTTGTGACAACATGGGTGGATCTTGAGGTTATCGTGCTAAGCGAAATAAGTCAGACAAAAAGTTGAGAACCATATGATTTCACTCATATGTGGGATATAAAACTGAAAGCAACAAACGAAGAAGACAAAGAAAAACTCATAGACACAAACAACAATTTAGTAGTTACCAGAGAGAAAAGGAGACAAGAGTGAGGTAGATAAGGGTAAAGGGAATCAAATATATGGTGACAGAGGTGATTGGACTTTGGATGGTAAACACACAATGCAATGTACAGATGATGTATTATTGTATCGTATACTTGAAATCTATATAATTTTATTAATGTCACCCCAATAACTTTTATTAAAAAATAAAGTATTAGAGCATGTAGGCTATATTGTCAGAGCTAATTAACACCTCCTGACCCTTAATTTTCTTAAAGGCTAAGTGAAGAATAATATTGATGTATCTCAGAAAGGTGTAACTTAAGTTAAATGAAAAATGAAGGAGATGAAAACTTTGAAAACTCCTAAATGCTGTGCTTTAATGCTATCAAGCCATTATTAAGGAGATTATCAAGGGAATTCCCTTTTTTACCCCATAAGAATCTTGTCTTTTTGAAATCACTGTTTTTGTTTCATTTACTACAGTTTGGGGGCATACGACTCTGAATTCCACTTTTTGTCTCTGCTGCATTTCCAAAGAATTAGTCTTCAATTCTAATTCTCTTTTCATTTTCATCTGTTTCCCCTTTATTCATGAAATAGTCTTAGGAAATGAGAGCGGTAGAGCCTCGTGCTTCTCTTTTCTCTCCTTGCATCTAATATTACCAACGATGGACCTAAGTATATCTCACAGAACATAAGGAGCTTCTGAGAACTCCCTTCAACAATGGTTTAACTTTAAGATGTGGGTAGTATTAAATTCTTCTACAAGAAAGAAATTACCTTAGAGACTTGATTAAAGGTGTGCCATCTACCCATTTCCACTGATTCTCAACCACCTGGTCTGTCAGCCCAATATAAAACTCTCTCTTTTCAGGTTTTGCATGGAAAAGGAATTCCTGATGGAAGATACACAATAAAAAAAATAGGACATCAATTATTTCAATAATGAACAAATGTTGAAGATAATTGTCATTAGAAGACATAAAGTAGGATCTGGACTAAAAATGACAGATAAACAGCCCTGAAATATTAAGATCATGGGGGATTATCTTCTGATTTTTTTTTAAATAAAAATACACAAAACATAAAATTAAACCACCAAAAAAAAAACCTTCAACAGAGGAGTTTCTCAACAACACATTCAAAGTTTATCTACTATTATTTGTAGCAAAATCACTGCATAGATTAGCACAAAACATTATTAACCACAGCTTAAAAGTAATGGATAATATTTGCTTTCTCTTTTTCATATAGGTTTATAAACATAATCGTCATTCCAAATTGGACTCCCAACCTCTTTTTTCCTCTGCCTCACTAAAAAGGAACTAGAATTGAAATTTCTTTTTTCTTAGGCTATTCTAGTAATGAAAATAAATTAAAGTAGATATTCACTTACAGAAAAAGTAATAGCATCCATTCAGCACATTCATTTAAAAAATATTAATAGCGGTCCAAACACTGTGCGCATGTATGGGAAAAGGCATAGACCGTATGAAGAATGTTATAGTGACGCCGGGGGAGGCTGTACTTCAACTACCTGCTCCTCCTGTGTGTTGATAACCACCAGATGAGCTCTCATGTTTGAGCAGTTTTTTAAACTTGCTGTCCAGGACATGGTGTCAGTAGAAAAGAAATAGCAGCTAGATTGAAAATGTACCCAGTTTAAGGGACAACAATTCTTGACTGAACCTAAGAGGAGAGAAGTTTCCATGAGAGTCCCACATGAACTAAGTAAGAAAACAAAAGTTTTCCTCATGAAGTCCATTATTTACAGTCAGAAGCCTTGGAACCCCTTGCTCACTCCCCCTCCCTCGGAACCCCACATCTTACTATCTAAGACTTTAGATAATTCCTATGTCAATAAACATGAAACAGCAATTTCTTGTCTTTTGAGACATAATCTTTATTTTATAGGTATACCAGTAAATGTAACCATATATACAATCTATCTCAGTTATGCTATTGATATAGAACCCTGTTACATGTTTTTAGACTGCCAAGGTCAAAGGAAGTTATGCCTTTTATCTGAGTGACCTCTAAGCAATCATCTTTCATGTTGCCCAAGCAATGTACCCTCAACAAAATCTCCAAACTGGTTCTACAGATGAGATAAATTTCTTAGAATTATAGAAATTAAGCCTTAAAATTTTATTAAAACCAAACAGTCCAATCTCTCTCAAAGTAATGGTGAGGAAATTATAGCCCAGAGAAGGACATCATTGTCTAGTGTCATACAGCATTTTTCTAAACAAGTTTTAGAACAGGACTATAGATGAGTATAGAAAGTATATTTCTGAGTTTTTCTGAATTCCCTATTCTACATATTTTTTTCCTTCACTCCATTTTGGAAGCAGGTGATGAATGAGAAAAAGTGCAGTCTGGGGATAACACCTTCCACTTTTAGATTTACCGTTTAGACACATACCTCAAAATTATTTTAAAAGTTTGCTATAATGCCCCTAAGCTTTCTCACCCCAATGCTAATTGCATTTCCAAAGGTCTATTTCTGTCTTCTTAATCAACTTCTTATCATTCTCTTATAGCAGAGACAAGATTTTACATTTTGTTTTTGAAAAACAGGATCTACTCCACTACTTTACTTATCTCCAAATCAATCTAGAAGCCAGAAAATGTTGATATATAAATTTTGATGTTCAAATTGAAGGACTGTTATACCTGATCCATCATTGTAGCAGGAGAGTTCCATGAAATCGTCATGTGGCTGAAAGTTTATCTCACCACAGAGTTGAAAGATGTGATATGTCACTGTAAGGAGAGGGGCATAGTTAATGTTTATTACTTTTTAAATAAGAAAATAAATTTTATCATTTTTGTACTTATAACAAAAGTGCCAACAATTATTATGATATTTTTTTACTATCTACTTTTCCTTCTGCATGGAGAAGCACTGAGATTTACTTAAAGACAGAAGAGGGAATTCATATTTTATGGTTTTCCCAATTTATGAAAAAGAATGTACTTTATTTCAGGCCCAAAGGCCTAGAGAAAACAAATGTGTTTGCATTCTTTCTTATGCCAAGTCCAACCCTCTCTACCCTTCCTTCCAAAAACTGATTTGTTATGTCTCTGGCTATGATCTCATAGAAAGGGTTTCACTAATGATGGGAGTACCTAGGAGGACTCAAGGCCACCAAGGAGGTGAAAAATGTTTATCATGAAAAATGTGTCAGAAGTCAATGAAATTTGGTCACAGCTCTATACTAGTTGAGGTTTCTGGCTTGAGGAAGAACCTGGAGGTAGATAGAGGAGAAAAGTGGAATAGAAATATCCTTTGTAGGAGGAGAGAACACACAGGCAGCAAGGAAGAATTTACTCCAGATATTCTCCAGGGAAATTAAATTTGACCTTCAGAACTCACCAATACATCTGATGATAAAACAGGCACTGAGTAGTAGGATGGAGATCCCAGCAACAGTCCACAAGAACACTTGGGAAGAGAAGCATGCCCTCTCTGTAGAAAGATACAAATATGGTCAATCTTCCTTAAGTAAGCTATGAAAGAAATCTAAGTAATTCTTCTTCAGTCTTGCTTATTTCCTTCTACTTGCATTACCTATATTGAGTAATTTTTGAACTTCAGCATGTATCAGAATTATTTGGAGGGCTTGTTAAAAAACATACTACAGAGCCTCACACCCAGAGTTAAGAATTCACTAATGTAATATTGTATGCCAATTGTAATTGAAAAATAAAAAATACATATATATATATTTAAAAAAAAAGAATTCAGTTGGAGCTGGTATGGAACCAACAAGTTACTAGTTGCTGCTGATACTGCTGGTCTGGGACCAAACTTTTAGAACCACTGGAGTGAATAATCCATTATTAATTTTAAGACTGATTCATTAAGTTGAACAGATGTGCAATTTTCCTTTCTAAGACTCAAAATTTTCTCCCTTCCTTCCCTACCTTTCTCCTTTTCTCCCTCCCACTCTCTCTGTTTTTCTTGTCTCTCTCCTGCTCTTCTTTTTAGTGTCTCATTTTCCAAGCCCTTTGTACATCAATCAGATAAAACACTGACAATCATCCAGTAGTTCTCCTCCTCCTTCCCAATACACATTTTTATAGACAAAGAACTGAGTTCCAGAGGAGTGAAGTGACTCGCCCAACCCGACACACGGAATTATAGAGAGGGCAGAAACAGCAGTCTGGTAGCTCTCCCTGAACTCAAGTCCAGCATCATTCCAGCATAACATACAGTCTTCTAATCACTTTTTTATTTTCCTCTTTTTCATTCTCTGTTTTTCTGTCCGTCTCTTTTCTTTTACTTTACTGCATATTTTTCTATCGTCCTGCCCTTTAACATACTTATCACCTCTTCCAAAAAAAGAAAATCTATGAAAGAAAAAGGAGAATCGCAAATTTTACCTGTGCATTGTGATGCAGATGATTTGGATGAATTCATTGTTTTTCTATTTCACTTTTTCCGCTCTCCCTCTTCCTCTCTCTTTCTCTCCTCAGTTTCTGAGTGTTTTGTTGGTAAGATTCAAGGAAAATAAACCTTGAAGAGTGAACACTTTATCTGTATTTCAGGAAGTTCGACACTGACATGAGAATATTGACTTCTTCTGTGGCTTTGCGTTCAGATCAGGATTTCCTTTCTTGCATAAGGGATACAAGGGAGTTTCCTGGGCAACCAGCTGTCCTCACTCCAGGCAACAACAAAATGGGGAAAAGATGAAGTGGTAAGTATCAACAGAGGGAGGCTAATCATGGGGAAATATGAGAAACTTCAAAAATATTGTTTTATTTTGGTGGATAAAATTTCTCTGCTTTCTTCCAGGCCTAACTCATCCCTCAATATTTCCTTGACACTTGTGGGGCCCACCTCTGCACTCCAGATCTCACTTTCAATTATTACCACCACAGTTAACAAGTTCAATTGTTCACTGAAAAGGAGACAAACTCCAAACCTTCACAACACTTAACACAGAGTGGGGCACATAGCATATGTATTTATAATTTTGCAATGTGAATTTCTTTTCATCTTTTATGTTTTCTCTTCCTCCTTCATCTGCAGCTCTTGAACATTTTAGATTTGCGGATTTACATTCCCTTTATCAAAGCTCTGCTTACACCTGACACCCCCCTCTCAGTCTCCCTCTCAGCTTGATGTAGTTTGACTACTTTGAAACTCAGCCCAATTCCTTACATCCTAACACAGCTCCTGAAGGCTAGAGACTCAGTAGGTAGTTTAATCTTATTGTTATAAATATTTGGGGATTTTAGTTTTATATTGTAGCCTACATTAGGAGAAATGAATTAAATGTCAGAAGAAACAACTTCAGCTAAACATTGAAATCTGCTTCTCCAGAAGGTTAATTAGATATGTTTCATCTCCTCCCTTAAAAATACTTAAGAATGAGATCAAACTAAACTCAGCTGATTTAAAGTCACAAGTGTCAGGAGGCATTGTTATGTATGCATATGACCTGGTAACCCCCATGACTCACAGACTTTCTATGTGTTAGAAAATATCTGTTTTCAAAGAGACTTTTTATTGTTTCAATGTATTCTTCAATTTCCTGTGCATTCTCCATTCTATAGTTACATAGATTTGTTAAAGAATGTTTAAAAATTATGCATGTATATATTATAAAATATAAACATATTTAATATTTGTATTATCAGCAAGTGGCTTTTGATCAGTAAAAAGAGAGAAATTATCTAGTAGATGAATTATATGAATTATTAAGCAATGAATCATAATAACTAAAGTCATTTATTTATTATGATCAATCAGCAACAATTAATATTAATAAACAATTATGTTAATTTTATAGATGTGCAATTAACTAGATATTAATAATTAATAAACAATATTTTACCAGCCAAAATATGTGTATTTTTTATCCTTTGTTTTATCACTTTTTCCCATATCATAAAAGTAATATTTTTATGGTTAATGATATGAGAAGAATGTGCCAAATAAAAAAAAAACCTCTCTTCTATCCTTAGTTCCCTTCTCTAAAGTCAACCACACTTAATGATTTCTTACATATACCTTGAGACATTTTCTAAGCTTATGTAAGTACAGTTTGTATAACATTGTTTATCCATTTTTATGCAAATAAGATCATACCATGCATGTTTTTTTTGTTTTGAAGATTACTTTTATATTCATCAATGTATTGGACATCTATATTCTTAATATTATGGTTTAAATTTTTTTATAATTTACGTACCAGGCACTTCCGAAAGACATTTAAATCATTTCTAGTTTTACTCCCCCTCTGACAAATGAGACATTGACTACCTTTATACATATTTGCAGGTGCACACTTTTTTGGCTCCCTTAATCTCCACCTCTGAATTTCTACCTGCTAATCTCTACTTCCCCTAATCTCTACCTCCTCTCCTTCGGGATATATAACAGAATGTCTTATTCTATGCCTCTTAAACTCTATTTATATTTTTTAATATCTAAAACTCTATTTTACATTTTTCATCAATGAGAAAAATTATGTTATTTATCTCCATAAATGCCTCTGGTTGACACTCTTGACAAATTTAATATTTATTTCTAATAAAAACAGTAAAATTATTAATTGGCCATTTCTAAAGCCAGTATCTAACTTAATAGGGAAACACTGCAATTTCTGCTAAAGCTCAAGAGTGAAGCAAGAATGCTCACTATTTCCATTACTATTTAACGCTGTATTAGAAGTAGGGGCCAATGCAATTTTTTTTCAAAAAGAAAATAACTAGGAACATAACAATTAGAAAGAAAGATATAGAACTATATCTATTGGCAGATGATACAGTAATATACTTGGAAGATATATTAGATGATTCCAAGAGAATCAATGACACAAACAATAAAACAAATTTAGTAAGGGAGTAGAATAGAAAATTAATATACAAAATCAACGTGTATACAAACAATAACCAGTTAGAAGATAATGGAAGAGAAAATCTCATTTACAATAGCAACAAATAAGATACAATTTCTAGGAATAAATATTACAATATATGTGAAAAAAATATAAGAAAAACTTTAGCGCACCTCTGGAAGTAGACATAAGCAAATGGAAAGATAGCCCTAGTTTTAAGTGTCAATCTTCATAAAGTAAACAGAAATTTAGCACAATCTCAACACAACTAGCATAATTTTTTCCCTTGAATAAAACAAATTGATTCTAAAGTTTATATTGCAAAAAACCTACTAGACTACATATGAATACCCAGAAAAGAAAAGACTTATGAATGAAAAATAGTCCTTCCAGATAGTAAGACACATTATAACATCTCTGTATTTAAAACACTATGGTACTGCACAAAAGTAGGCCTACAAATGAGTAGAATAAACAAAAATTCAGAAAGTAATACAAGTACATAAAGATGTAAAAATACTGTCTCAAAATGGCATTTTAAACAAATAATATTGGAACAATTAACCAGGCATTTTAACATAGGGAGGAGGCAAGAGAATTAAAAAATGTTAATCAAGCTACTTTCGGAGACTGCAATATGCTGATCAGCCCTGCAGCCAGGCCTGGAGGACACCTTCAGAACAAAGGAAGATTTCTACTGGGATTGCTAACAACCCATTCCCCACACCACTGAAGGGGAAACAGGAACCAACAGTTATTCCCTATGGCTAAAACCATAAGGAATCCATGGATTAAAGGCTGAACA
>NW_006437736.1:13898508-13903950 GCF_000325575.1 Pteropus alecto | reverse complement strand
CCTCACTTATTCCATATCAAGGGAAATGGGAACTAAAGAATGACATATAAATTGAATTCCCTGAACACTCAAGGTCCCTCTCAGTGCCTTTACTCTGTCTCTCTTTCACTGTCCCTCTCACTCTCTGCCTCTGAGAGGAGGAGACCACACTTTGTCTGTGGAGTGTTATCTAATAAACTTTCCTTTTGACTCCAACTTTGGCGTATGTGTTGAAGTCTTTCTACACTTTCCGCCTAAAGACCCCCTTCTCTCAGAACAAGGCGTGGTCTCCTCGTCACTGGGGAAAATTTGTCCTGTCCTGCATCAGTTTGAAAAACCAGTGAAATTGGATCCCTATGTCATACACCAGAATAATTTTAAATGAATTGGAAATCTAAATGTAAAAATAAAACCAGGCAAGTACAAGGAGAAAACATAGGCGAATTTTTATAAAATCCAAATCTAAGAACTTGACTAATTACAACTTAAAATCCAGATACTACTTAACATAAAATACTGTAAGTGTGACAAAAGGTGAATGAGAAATGACAGAAAAATATTTGCAAAATAAAACCATAGATAAAGAACTAATAGAAACAGCTGTTAAGAATAAAGATAAAAGATCAATGATACTCTCATAACAAGGACAGTTAATCCCTAGGTAGTGGCTCTTTTGCACCATTTCCCACTAAAATGAACTAGAGGTTCTTGGAGAAATGGCTGATCCCAGGTCTGAGACAGCAGAGGTCAAGGTGTTATGGAAAAATCCCAAAAGCTCCAAAAATCAGACCAGCGAAAATCTAAGCAGTAACCCAGAGAGAAAGAGAACTCAGTTTTATTACACCGGCAGTCCCAGAAGGGCTAGTGCTCTGAAAATCTGGGCCCAGAGTTTAGGGGCAATTTCACTTTTTTACCGGCTTCATTACAGTTGGCATGGCCTGATGTATAGACCCCTGAAATTGCTATGGGCTACGGGCAGTTACAGAGCATGGGATTTTCTAAAAAGCACTAAAGCAATACATCTTTTCTAACTAGCACCAAAGCAATACATCTTAAAGGGAGAGGATATCTGTCTAAAAACTCAAAACAATATATCTTAAGGGGAGGGTGAGTTCTCAGTTGACCCTGAGATCTTTGGCCTATGCTGCAAGCATGTTTACAGAAGCAGAAAAAAAAAACTGATTATAAATGTTGGCCAATTAAGTGGGAAATCCCTCTTCAAAAGTGAGCATGGTCTATCTTTTTTTGTGCCAGAAAGCAAGACAATGTTCAAAGATTGATGGAGATTTGTTAAAAGGACAAAGAAGCCAACTTGAAAGGAGTAAAACTGACCAAATGTGGGGAATTTTAAGCATAAAGAAGTCAATAATAAATTATAAAACATTAAGTAAAAACAGAATCAGTGAGTCCAAAATATTACTCAAAGAGTAAGGGAGGTTGGAGAGAGGGCAGGGGAGCTCTTGTTTAGGGAAAAATGCCAGCTAATAAATATGCAAGAAATGACAGAATTGGGAAATCATGGTTTTGCATCAATCTTCAATTTTTAAAACTTTCCAGGGAGAAATCCCCAATGGATTTTGAAACCCTTGGAAGAAAGTTGGAGAATTAGCTGCTTGATTATATTGGGAACGGTATTAATGTAGGGAGAAGGCAAGAAAATGAAAATGTTAATCAAGCTACATTCAGAGACTGCAATATGCTAATCAACCCTGCAGCCAGGCCTGGAGGACACCTTCAGAACAAAGGAAGATTTCTGCTGGGATTGTTAGCAACCCATTCCCCACACCCCGTAGAAGGGGAAACACTCAACAGAATCTTTAAGTAGCTGCCCTACACTAATAAAATCATTAATCTTTTATGGCTAAAACCATGGGGAACCTATGGTTTAAAGGTTGGGAACTTCCAGCTGGCCTTCCATGCTATATACTCTTTTCCTCACCCCTTCCTCACTATAAGTCCACATCAAAAGAAATAGGAACTAAAGAATGATATAGAAACTGAATTCCCTGAACATTCAGGGTCCCTTTCACTCTCTACCTCTGAGAGGGACCACACTCTGTCTATGGAGTGTTACTCCTTTTCTAATAAACTCCTTTTCACTCAACTTTGGTGCATGTTGAATTCTTTCTACACTCTCTGCCAAAGGACCCTCTTTTTCTCTGAGTGCAGGGCTTGGTCTCTCCTCCACTCAGGGAAATTTGCCCTGTCCTACATTAGTATCACAGGCCGAGGGAATAACAAGCAGTTATGTCGAGTAACAGTAAGTGGGATGTGAATGACACCCAAGAGGCTGTAGAGGAGGAATAGAGTGAGAAAGGGGAGAGAAGGAAAGGAGAAAATTAACTGGCTCAATTATATGGAGACTTAGAGGTCATTATGACTAGCTTTTTGTCAGACTAAAATAGGAGTGGGAGGTTATAGGGTTTTTAGCAAGAGTAATATAAGCTGACTTGTTTCAAAAACAATGTCAATTTCAGAATAGTCTAGAGGGGGTTAGAAAAAAAGAAGAGAGACCAGTCAGGATGTTATTGCTGTCATATGCACAGGGAATATAAATAGTAGTACTGTGTAAATATGAGTATAAACTGTGTGATGGTTAATTTTATGTGTCAACTCAACTGATTCATGGAGTACCCAGATATTGGCTAAACATTATTTCAAGTATGTCTGTGAGCGTGTTCAGAGATGGTATTAACTTTTGAACTGGTGGACTCAGTACAACAGATTGCCCTCTCTAGTGTAGGGGACATCCCACCTATTGAGGACCCGAGTAGAATAAAAGGCACAGGAAGAGAAATTTTGGCTTATTCTACCAGATTGAGTAAACTGAGACATTGGTCTTTTCCTGCCCTGGGACTCATACCAATGTCTCCCCTGGTTCTCAGGCATTGGGATTTAGACACCAACAGGTTTCCTGGGTCTTCAGCTTACAGATGGAAGATCATGAGACTTCTCACCTTGCATAATTGCATGAATCTATTCCTTATAATAAATCTTGGAGTTCTCGGGAGAACTCTGACTAATACACAGAGGGACAATTAATGGCAAAGAACAAATTTTCTTTATATGATTTCTGACAGTGCACATGTTGAGAATAAAAAGCAGGGTATAAAGTTTGGAAAATTATACATTTAAAACATTTAAAGAATGACCAGAAATTAAATCTTCAGGTGTGAACAGAGTTTAATAAGTAAATAAATTTGCTTTTTGGGGGATAAAATTTCCAACTGTTATTCAATTTTATACCAATGACAAACTTAAATCTATCTCAATACTCATGCTATTTCACATATTATACTACTACATTTATCTCAGGAGAGAATAAAGTTTTATAGGAATTAAGAGACATGTATAAAATGATATTTCATCAGGAAATAAGATGAGAGAAAAATCAAATATCTCAAGCAATCGGAACATGCAGAGTGAAATTTTAGTGAGACACCATTGACATTACTGCCAATTACTTTGTGATCATTGGTTTTTTTTTAATGTTTTCTTTTCTTTTTTTCTTCTTGGAAGTAAGAATGTACTTTATTTTTAGTTTTTGCATTTCATCACATAGTAGAATAAAATTTCAACCATAGTGATAATCTTAAATTTTTAACACATCCAACAGCTTTCTTGCAAATAGGCGAAATGGGCTTTGATGCCTTGATGGGTACAGATTGTGTAAAAGGAAAAACGCAGAGGGTAGGCTTCAGCAAAGATAAATAGTTAAGAATCATTATACTGTAGCTAGAGCCCTTATTTAGAATTCTAATCCAATACCAAACATACCTGCTTTTCTCCTGAAACACTAAGACCTGAATGCTTCAATCTTTGTTCCAACAAACTTCAAGCAACAATTTAATATTTTATGTGGAGCGATTTTCTAACTCACTGTGTTAGTGTTTTTGTTTGTTTGTTTTACCATTTTATTTCTCAACCACAATTTACAAAAACATTTAAGAAATCCAAAATTATTTATGAAAAATTATCTCAGTGGTAAACATTACCAAACACAACATGCTGCAGTCTCTCCTAGATACACAAATTTTATTTGTGATGAGAGCATATAATAGGCCATTAGAGAAGAAAAAAATAACTAAATTGATTAAAACAATTGTATAGTGTAATGATTTCATCATTCTCAGTTCACTGACTCACATCTGTGACTATATTGAATCTGTTACTAATTAAATAGAAGCATCATAGGAGATAAAACATCTGGATCCAAATTATGGCTGAGGTACTCATCACAAACATTATCTATTCCTCACACTTTGTTTTCACTTGACAAGGTTTCATGAAGGGGTATTTTTCTTCCTTAAACATTTCTGAAACAAGATTATTGCCATAAATATCTGTTATCCATTTCCTTCTATAATTGTGGTATAAAAATATGCATAAATATTTGCAAATTAGTTCTGTTAAATTTTTTCTCTGATAATTTAGAAAATTAATATTTTTTCATATCTACTTCTGGGGACAACATTGAGCTTTTTTCATATTTGTAATTCCTTTAGTTCTTCTTATAATTTTTTAGGGGATTCTTCTCAGGTCATTTCTTTGGCACTCTGGTGAAACAAATACAGTAAGTCCTTAATGTTGTTAATAGGTTCTGCAACTTTAAGCAGAATGACATATAACTAAACCAATTTTACTATAGGCTAATTGATGTAAACAAGTTAAGTTCCTACGGAATCTCTCAATATTATAACAAAAATGGCGTTGAACTAAATGATGTTATTTGAGAACCTGCTGTTTTTTACAGAATTCTCAAGAGTTTTTTAAAATTGTCTTTACTCAGCAATAACAACTTAGAATGTGTTTCTTTTTTTTCTTTTTATTAAGACAACAAGAAGACCAGCTTCATTTTTTTTTTTTTTTGGCTTTATTGAAATATAATAGACAATTAGTTGCTCGTATTTACATTGTATAACTCAATGAGGTTTTTTTTCAATTATAGTGGCATACAATAATATATTAGTTTCAGTTGTACAGCATAGTGATTACAGATCTATATAACTCACAAAGTGACCACCCTGCTATATCCAGTACCACCCTTCTCCCTTACATATTTATTACAACATTATTAACCATCTTTCCCATGTTACACTCTACATCTCCATGTCTATTCTGCAACTATCCATTTGTATCTCTTAATCCCTTTGCCTTTTTCTTGTCCCCCCACCAATCCCTCTATAATCTAGTATCCCTCTACATATTCTCTGTATCTATGAGTTTATTTCCGCTTTTGTTGTTGTTGTTGTTGATTTTGTTCTTTAGATCCACATGTAAGTGAAATTATGTGATATTTGTCTCTCTCTGACCCAGTTCATTCAGCACAATACCCTTTAGGTCCATCAAGGCAATATCTTTTTCCACCCCTTCCTTTTAGTCTGTGTGTGTCTTTTAATCCGAAATGAGTCTCTTGTAGGTAGCATATGTAGGAGTCTTGTTTTCTAGCCACTCTGTATTTTG
>NW_006437736.1:13892300-13898402 GCF_000325575.1 Pteropus alecto | reverse complement strand
TGGAGGCAACTATAAGCACAGCATCTGTGAACTGCTTGCTAAATCTTAACAGATGGCCCCAGAGGGATAGAGGCTTGGGCTAAATTTGGCCTACAGCTGAACTCCTCTTAGGACTGTGCCACTGGACACCTACTTCACAAATCCACACTAATAAGAGTGAGAGACTGAGGAGCTTTGCTTAGTACATAGAAATAGATACAGAAAGGCATCCAAGATGGGAAGACAAAGAAGCAGAAATCATATGAGAGAACAGAATTGAGATACAGGAATAACGGAGTCATGGAATAATGGTCTTAAATAAGACCATTATTATAATGGTCTTGGCTTCTTTTCTCTTGCTGTTCTGATTGAGTGTCCTTGGCTTCCCCATCTTCTATATTGGTGGTTCGATTCTCTTTTTTATCCAACTGTTGATTCCTTCTAATATACTCTTCATCTCAGATAATGTGTTCTTCATTTCAGTCTGGTTCCTTTTTACAATTTCCATGTCCATTTTTATGCTTTTTATCTCTTTGTTAAAGTTCTCACTGAATTTATCTACACTTCCCTTAAGTTCTTTGAGCATCTTTATAACCAGTGTTTTGAACTCCGCATCTGTTAGATTGCTTGACTCCGTTATTCCTGTATCTCAATTCTGTTCTCTCATATGATTTCTGCTTCTTTGTCTTCCCATCTTGGATGCCTTTCTGTATCTATTTCTATGTACTAAGCAAAGCTCCTCAGTCTCTCACTCTTATTAGTGCAGCTTTGTGTAGCAGGTGTCCAGTGGCACAGTCCTGAGAGGAGTTAAGCTGCAGGCCAAGTTTAGCCCACCCTGTGCCCCTCTGGGGCCACCTGTTAAGATTCAGCAAGCAATCCACAGATGCTGTGTTTATAGTTGCCTCAAGAGACCACACCGGAAACTGACACCCAGCTGCCACCAGTGTGAGTCTTGGTGCTGCTTAGCAAGGAGCACCTGACTCGCCGAGGATATACTTGGATGAGGCTTGTGTGAGGCCACGTGTTGGGGTAGGCAGAGTTTCAGGGAATCCTCTGGGCAACTACATCTGTTATCCAATTTGATAACGTTTCAGCTATTCCAGTGCTGCATCTGCACACTGGGAGGTGGAGAGGGCTCAGCAGAGGCAAAATGAATGACACAGGCCCTTGCGCCCAGGAAAGAGCCTCACCTTCAGCCCCTGCTCCAACAAGTCAGTGTCCCCTTGTAAGTCCTTGGTGCCCCTGTGCAGCCGACCAAGCGCTGGTTCTCAGAGTGAGCAGGTCTGTCACTGTGAAAGTCTGCTCCTGGACACAGCCCCTTTAAGAGGCATGTGCAGCTGCCGGCTGCTGCTGCCACAGCCTCTGTCCCACTCAGCTGCTCAGAACTGGGCAGCCTCATGTCTTCACCTCCTCCTACCTTCTATTGTTGTAGGTTGATTAATTATTTCTCTTTCTAGTTGTAGAGCTTCTGTTCATCTAGATCTCAGGCAACTTTCCTTGCTGTTTGCTCCGTGTTTCTGTCACAACTTTGATTTGGTCGCAAGAGAGATAAACGAAGCCTCTATCATCTACGTCTTTTTTTCACATCCCTAAAACCAGCTTCATTTACTCAGAGTCATACCTTACTTAACCCAAATTGACATTTTTGCATTGGCAATTGGTATTTCCTAGACCTATTCACCAAACTGACTTCAAATTACTTTCTAAAAAAGAAAAAAACTTTTTAAAAATTATGAAACATTACACATAAATACATATTGTTTAAATTATTAAGAAAAAAAATCACATGACCATAACAAAGGTTAAAAAATGTCCCCAACACTCCAGGAGTTCCTTAAATATATTATCCCAATCATAATATACCCTGCCCTTTAGAGGTAAATGGTAGTCACTTCCATATTTTCCTGTCACTTTTATCACTTATTTTATATCCCTCAATACTATCATTCGATAGTTTGTTTTTTGAATTTTATATAAATGAAATCATGAAGCATGGCCACATCGTCTCATTTACATATTATATATGGTGACCTATGCATTACAAGGTCAGAATAATGGCAACAGAGCAGGTATGGCTCAGATAGCCTACAGTATTTGCCACTTTGCTTTAACAAAAAGTTTGCCAACCCCTGACTTAGATATATTACTTGATTCAATTTGTTATTATTTTGTTTAAAATTTTTGCATTTATTTTCATGAGAGACTTTGCACTGTAGTTTCTTTTTCTTGTAATATTTTGGTCTATTTTAGGTATCAAGATAATCCTAGTTTCACAAAATGATCTGGAATGTATTCTCACCTTGTTAATATATGACTAGTATTACTTCTTCCTTTAAATCTTTAATAGAATTTACCTAGGAGGCCAGTTGGGACTATAGTTTTGTTTGTGGGAAAATTTTTAACTATGAATTTAATTCCTTTAAAGAGGTATAGTTCTATTCAATTTGAAAATTCTTCATATGTAAGTTTTGGTAATTTGTGTTTCAAGAAAGTTTTGCATTTCACCTAAGTTGTTAAATTTGTTGGCATAAGAATATTTTTCTATGTATTGAATTTTAGATTACAATTATTTGCTCTTAGCTTATTGTTTTTCAGCTTTTACTGTTTCTTAAGAAAAACTAGTTGGTCTAATTGTTGCTTTTTTGAAGTTTCTTAAGAAAAACTAGTTGGTCTAATTGTTGCTTTTTTGAAGTTTGATCTGTCTTTTTTTTTTTCTTTGCTGTCTTTACAATTTTTATCCTGTCTTTGATTTTCTGTAATTTTTCTATGATGTATCTACATATAGATTTTTTTTTTTGGTACTGCTTGGAGATTGTTTGGCTTCCTGACTTTGTGTGCTGGTGTCTTTTATTAGTTTTAACTAGATTATCGATTAATATCTCTTCAAGTATGCCTTCACCTCATAGAATGTATTTCCTAATTGTAATTTTTAAATGTATTTTTTCTCTCTCAAAGGTCAGGTTTGAAGAGTACAAGAAAGATCTGAAGAAGATGAAGAACATAGTTCCATTTGATTAGATAACCACTGAGAACTTGAATGCGGTCTACATTAATGCTCAAGAATAGCATACGAAAAAGAAACTGTTCAGTGTGGGAAAAAAGCATAGTTCCTTACTTTGTACTGCTTAGAGGGTTCATAAATGGAGAAGAACTTGAGACATGTCATAGTGAGGAGGGGCACTACAGAATTTCACCCCCTCAGACCAATCATTCAATATGATTGATGAAATGTCAAAGTCCTCTAAAAATAGTCTAGTACTTTCCTTCTCTCTCACATTCATCTAAGGGAGAAACTGTACCCTCAGCTGTCAGTTATCTTCAGCCAAGCTTTTCAAGGTATGCATTTCATCTGCATTATTTTAGCTAACTATCAGATTTTATCTATTCATTTAAAATGAATTAGATGCCTGAGTCCTAGCATTTTTCTGGGTGTATCGTTCAATACGCGTCTGCCCTAGCTTAATTGTATAAATGACCAAACACATCTGGAAATTTTTCTGCTTTAAACTGAGAGAGTTCAATGGTGAATAAAATAAAGTACCTAAACTTAAGGAGTTCACATTCTAGCTGAGAACAGAGCTAACTAATAAATAAAAAAGTAAAGTAGCAATGTAATCCAATGAGAAAAAGGAGTTTTCTTTGTGTGATTTTTCAGAGATTTATGGCTAATATTGAATTTCAATAATAATTACAATCATTTATATTTGTATACAATCCCTGAACAAATAAATATTTAGAAGGAATAGGCAGATAATATAATTATGTTCATTACCCTTTGAAATGTTACCTTTGGTTTCCACTTACAGTTTTAAGTATTTTTGTTTTGTTTTGTTATTTCTGGAAATATAATATTTTTTCAAACTTTATTGAAATATGATTGACAAATAAAAATTGCACATATTTAGAATTTTAAAGAGACTTCTTAACTATTGAAGAGATGAGAGATAGCAATTATCCCCATATTTTACAAAGAGGGAGAAATAGCAGGCTGCTCATGAGTCCACTGGGGATATGTGCAGGGCTTGTGACATGGGTTCTTATCTACTTCAGTGTACACACACACACACATACACACACACACTAAAGTTAAGAGCTATTATTTCATTCAACAGACACATTGATCCAGGTGTTACTATGGCTTCTAAGAATAATGAAGTGACAAAACAGACAAAAATCTCTGCCTTTATGGTAGACATTTTCTAGTGGGTGAAGAAACAATTAACAGCACCACAAAAAATTTAAGTAAACTAGTATGTTAGAAAATGATAATTATTGGAGTGATGTCAGAAGCATGGCAAAGTGAGAGATGTCCTTGAATCTCTCCCCTTGAAATAACAATATGTTGAACATCTAAAACTCAACAAATAACACCCAACCTGAACACAAGTGTCTGAGCAAGTGAACTGTGCATATGAGCTTCCAGAGGTCAGAACGGCAAGAGTCTGGAGAGTAGATTGGGAAGAACAAAAAAGCTGCCTCTCACAGCCTGAGCTCCTTGGAGCGGGGAGGAGAGAAATTGTGGCTGGATCTTGGAACAGCCCTGCGTAAGGGATCTGTGAGCTCTACATAGTAGAGTCCAGGGATCAGGACAGAAAGCAGAGCAGGAACTAAGAGCAGAGCAGCAACAGCTGGGTCTTAGCAGCCTGTGGTTGTGAAGTGCAAGGTTAAGACCCAGAGGCTAGCAGCAACTCCCACCCATCAACCCAGAGCACACCCTACCCCCACCCCATGTCCTCCAAAACTGAACACCGCAGAGCCCCAGTGGAATTTGAACAAATGCTATCACTGACACTAACAGAGACTGAGACCAAAGGTAGTGATCATGATTGAATATTTATGAGAAAAAAAGGCATAATTAAGTCTCAAAGCAAGGATCTGAGAACTTGGACGCCACCTACTGGAAATCAAAAGAAAAACACGTTTTTAGCAAAAGCTGAGGAGAAACATCTATATAATAAATCTTGTTGGGGGGGAGGGAAGGGAAGCAGAATACATTCTCATTAATGCCCAGGCAGAAAAAATAGTCCAGTAAACACCATGAACAACCATGGCGGCAAGGCAGAAAGAAAGAGAAAAATATCCAGAAAATAATCTTAAAGACATAAAAATATATGACTTAAAAAACTAGAAAAGGAAGAACAAATGAAGCCTAAAATAAGCAGAAGGAAAGATGTAATCAAAATTAGAGCAGAATAAAATGAAATGGAGAACAAAAGACAATAGAAAAAATAAATACAACAAAGACCTGGTGCTTTGAGAAATTTAACAAACCCCTGGCTAGAGTCACTAAAGAAAAAAGAGAAAGAACACAAATAAAAAAAAAAAAATAGGGATGAAAGAGAAGTTACAACAGATACCACAGAAATACAAAGGATCATACAAGAATACTATGAAAAAGAATATAACATCAGGAGTGATGCCAGAAACATGCAGGAGTGAGCGACGTCCCCAGATCTCTCCCCTTGAAATAACAATAAGCTACCTCTTGCAGCCAAGGCTCCCTGTAGGAAGATGGGGAAAGGGAGAGGGTGCAGTGATTTCCCTGAACAGCCCTGCCTGAAAGAGCTGTAAGCTCTACACAGCCAGCAGCAGTGCCCAGGCATCAGGGCAAAAAGCAGAGAAGAGGGGACTGCAGTGAAGCGGAGACAGCAGAGAAACAATAGTTGGTTTTTACCAGCCACAGTAACAAAACTGAGGATGAGCCACAGCCCCCATCCCCTTACACAGAGGGCCCCTCCCCTCATACTCTCCAAGACTGAACACCATGGAGCCCCAGGGGAATTTGAAAAATGCTACCGAAACTGTTCCTAACATTGACAAAGACTGAGACTGAGGGTAGTGAGCATGATTGCACAGCTTTAAGAAAAAAAGGCATTTTTAAGGTTTTATATAAAGCAGTAATCCAAGAGGCTTAGAAGCCAACTACTAGAAACCAAAAGAAAACACGTTCTTTGCAACAGACTAGAGAAACCTTTATATAATAAATCTTTTTTCTGAAAAAAAAGCAGAATACACTTCTATTAATGTCCAGGTGGAGAAATAGTCCATTAAACACCATGAACAACCAAGGTGACAAGGCAGCTCAGAAAGAAAGAGAAAAATCTCCAGAAAATAAGCTTACAG
>NW_006437736.1:13889382-13891033 GCF_000325575.1 Pteropus alecto | reverse complement strand
ATAATGTTAACTACACACCAAAGATTCAGAACTGAAGTGTATAACATAAAACAAGAAAGATCAGAGGGAAAATCCACAAAACCCAACCAGAATATTAAAAAAAACAAAAACAAAAACAAAAAACAAAATCACAAAGACAAGGAGCAGTGGAAACACCAAGCTACCAGAAAGCAAAAGATTATGTCAATAATCATCCTAAATGTAAATGGACTGAACTCATCAATAAAAAGGCACAGAGTTGCAGAATGGATCAAAAAACAAAACCCAACCATATGCTGCCTCCAGGAGACACATCTCAACTCCAAAGTATAGACTAGACTCAAAGTGAAAGGGTAGAAAATGATATTTCAAGCAAATGGCATTCAGAGAAAAGCAGGAGTAGAGATACTAATATCAGGTGAAATAGACTTCAAAATAAAATAAATATATAGATATAGATATAGATGATATAGATAAAGATAGATGAGATAGAGATAGAGATAGAGATAGAAACAGATCAAAACACTATCATAGTAGAGGACCTAAATAGCCCACTGTCGGATATGGACAGATCATCCAAACAGAAAATCAATAAGGAAATAACATCCTTAAACGACACATTAGACCAACTGGACATAATTGACATTTATAGAGCCTTTCATCCCAAAAGAGCTGCTTATACATTCTTCTCTAGTGCATAGGGAACATTCTCAAGGATTGAACACATACTAGGACACAGAGATAGCCTCAACAAATTTAAGAGGGTTGAAATCATACCAATCATATTCTCTAATCATAATGCTCTGAAATGAGAGATCGACTGCAAAAAGAAATCAGAAAGAATCACAAATACATGGAGATTAAACAACATACTGCTGAAGAATAACTGGGTCAGAGGAGAAATAAAAAGAGTGATCAAGAGATATATAAAAACAAATAATAATGATAATACAGCATATCAAAACTTTTAGGATATGGCAAAAGCAGTCATAGGAGGAAATTTCATATCATTACAGTCCTATCTCCAAAAACAAAAATGAGCCCAGATAAACAATCTAAAACTTCATCTTAAAAAAACTGGAAGAAGAAGAACAAATGAAACCAAAATTCAGCAGAAGCAAAGAAATTATCAAAATTAGAGTAGAAAAAATTAAATTGAAAACAAACAAACAAAAACAATAGAAAAAATAAATGCAACAAAGACCTGGTTCTTTGAGAGGGTTAATAAAATTGACAAACTCCTGTCTAGACTCATTAAAGAAAAAAGAGTAAGGACACAAATAATATACTTTTAACAATATTTTGTATTATTAAAGTATTTAATAATACTTTAATAATACTTTTAATAATGCTTTTTAATTATACTTCGTAATAATATACACAAATAATGTTCCTTTGTATTTCTGTGGTTCCTTTGTATTTCTGTGGTGTTCCTTTGTATTTCCGTGGTGAAATTACGACACCACAGAAATACAAAGGAACATACAAGAATACCATGTAAAAGTATATAACACCAAATTTAATAACCTAGAAGAAATGGACCAGTACTTAGAAAAATACAACCTTCTTAGACTGAATCAAGAAGAACTGGAAAGTCTATATAGACCAACCAGCAGTATGGAAATTGAAACAATCATCAAAAACCTACCAAAAAGTAAAAGTCCAGGACCCA
>NW_006437736.1:13885699-13887900 GCF_000325575.1 Pteropus alecto | reverse complement strand
GATTGGCTAAAGAAGCTATGGTACATATATACAATGGAATGTTACTCAGCCATAAGAAGAGATGAAATACTGCCATTTGTGACAACATGAATGGACCTTGAGATAATCATGCTAAATGAAATAAGCCAGACAGAATAAGATAAAAACCACATGATATCACTTATATGTGAGATATAAACCTAAAAGCAACAAAAAACAAGATAAAGAAACAGAGACTCATGGACATAGACAATAGATTAGTAGTTACCAGAGGGGGGCGACAGGGTAAAGTAAATGGAGTAAAGGGGGTCAAATATGTGGTGACAGAAAGAAATCTAACTATGGGGGGTGAACACACAATGCAATATATATATATATATACCTCACTGTTTAATTGTACACTTGAAACTTATTGGATTTCATTAACCAATGTCACCATAATTTTAAAAAAAAAGAAAGAAAGAAAAATACAGAAAGAAAACTATATGACCAATTAGATATGATTAGAGACCAGAGACAAATAGAGTTCTTTGAGTTTGTAAGATCAAAAATAGTTATGCAGTTGGAGTGTGGAACTCCAGATATTGGAGTCACATTTGATAATACCTATCTGAAGTAAGATTCTGATGAAAATATTGTTTGTAGTGGTGAGTCCAAGAGTCAAACCAAAGCAAAAGTGAGATTTACTCAAAGAAGACAGAGACAGTGTAAGCGAGACAGAGAACCAGAAGCAGTAGAACCAAGAATCTAGAGAAAGTAAGACTGCTGAGAGAATGAAACTACCTTATTCCAAGGCATGCACCCAAATTCAGCTTCTAACATTCTAGCTATATAAACTTGGCAAATTGCTAAAACTCTTTAACTGTAGAGTAGAAATAATTCTTTACTCGAAACATCATAAAATTTAAATGATTTGGTAGAGTATTTGGAACATAACAACTATCATGCAAATATTAGCTACTATTGTTACTTGGCTTGTAATATCTTCGGTATAATACAAAATTACTATTTATGTAATTATATTTGGAAATATCTATAGATATATCTCTAAATATAATTTTATATATAATTTTATTGTGATAAAAACATTTAACATGAGATCTACCCTATCAACAGATTTTAAGTGTACAATATAGTATTATAAAAATAGAAATGATTATTTTATGTTAATTTTGTATCCTGCAACACTAATGAATTTGTTTATAAAAAACTAACTCTTAGTTTCATTGATCTTTTCTATTGTTTTTCTATTCTTTATTCATTTATTTCTACTCTATTTTTATCTCTTTCCATCTGCTATGTTTGTGTTTAGTTTGTTCTTTTCTAGTTCCTCGAGCAGTAAAGTTAGGTCGTTTATTTGAGACCTTTGTTTTTCTTGATTAAGTTTTTATTATTATAATCTTTTTTCTTAACATTTCTTTTGCTGCATCCCATAAGTTTTAATATGTTGTATTTTAATTTTCATTTGTCTTAAGATATATATTTTTTGTATTTCCCTTTGTTTTTTTTTCAACTCATTGGTTGTTCAGAAATATATTATTTAATATCCACTTATTTGTGAATTTTTGAGTTTTCCTCCTGTTATTAATTCTTGTTTCGTCCCATTGTGATAAGAAAAAAAAGATACTTGGTTTATTTCAGGCTTCTTGAATTTCTTAAGACTTATTTTGTAACCTAACCTATGATCAATCTTGGGAAATATTTTGTATGTAATTCAGACCATACTAGAGAACCACCCAATTGACTCCACAAATGACACACCCAATGGGTATACATGGCAGACACCAGAGCCCCACTAAAGCAAATCTTCCTCAATGGGATCAACCTCTACATAATAGTTCGTTCACTGTAGTCATTGCCAGGCCTCACAGCCAGTCAGTCTGCGGGTCATTCCCACCCACTTATGTGTCAAAAGCAATCAAGGCTCAAGTACAACAGGAGAGCACATACAACCAACATAAGGGACACCCTTGAAACACTAGGCTCAGATGACAAGGGAAACTGTGCCACTGGAACCCACAGGACATCTACTATATAAAGTCCCACTGCCAAGACTATATAGCAGACCTACTTAATACACACAGACAAACACAAGGAGTCAGCCAAAATGAAGAGACAAAGAAACATGTCCTAAATGAAAGAATAGGACAAAACTCCAGAAAAAGACCTCAACACAATGGAGGCAAGCAATATATCAGATATAGAGTTCAAAAATGATTATA
>NW_006437736.1:13871045-13885665 GCF_000325575.1 Pteropus alecto | reverse complement strand
AAAGAATATATTAACTTAGTGAGAACTTACACAAAGAGATAGAAAACATTAAAAAGAATCAGTCAGAAATACAGAATACAATAACTGATGATATATATGTGTATATATATGTATATATAATCATTTGGTAGAGTATTTATCTGCTATATTACAGTAGATAGAGTATTTATCTACTATTTTACAGCAGATAAAATAAATAGCACATTAGATGAAACAGAGGATTGAATCAGTGATTAGGAAGACAAGGTAGCAGGAAACAATCAGAATAGGAAAAAAGTGAATTTAAAAAATAAAGATAGCTTAAGGGACTTCTGGGACAACATCAAGAGTAACAACATTTGCATCATAGAGATACCAGAAGGAGAAGAGAGAGAGCAAGGGATTAAAAACCTATTTGAACAAATAATTATGGAAAACTTCCCAAACCTGGCAAAAGAAATAAATATACAAGTCTGGGAAGTGCCGAGTCCTAAACAAAATGAACCCAAAAAGGCACATCATAATTAAAATGCTGAATATTAAACACAAAGAAAGAATCTTAAAAGCAGCAAGAGAAAAGGAGTTCATTACCTATAAGAGAGCTTCCATAAGACTGTCAGCTGATTTCTCAACAGAAACTTTGCAGGCCAGGGGGGACTGGCACCAAAGTAATGAAAAGCAAGGGCCTACAACCAAGATTATGCTATCCAGAAAGCTATCATTTAGAATCAAAGAAGATAAAGCGCTTCCTACACAAGAAAAAACTAAAAGAGTTCATTACCACCAAATTAGTATTACAAGAAATATTAAAGAATTTATTTAAGAAGAGTAACAAAGTAAAGATACCAATAATAAAATGGCAATAACAAATATCTATCAATAATTTATTTTAAATGTAAATGGATTTTTTAAAAAGTCCCAATCTAAAAACACAGGGCTGTGGAATAGATAAGAAAACTAGATTCATACATATGTTGTCTACAGGAGACCCACTTCAGACTGAAAGATACGCAGAGACTGAAAGTAAAGGGATGGAAAAGATATTTCATGCAAATTAAAATGTAAAAAAACTTGGGGTAGCAATAGTTATAACAAGATACAAAGAAGAACTTTTCATAATGATAACAGAACCAATCCAACAAGAAGATATAATCTTTATAAACATTTATGCACCTAATATTGTAGCACATACATATATAAAACAAATATTGTCAGATATAAAGAAAGAGATAGAAAGGTGCACAGTAATAACAGAGGACTTTAATATCCTATGTCATCAGTAGATAAATCATCCAGATAGAAATTTAAAAAGAAAACAGTGACCTTAAATGGCTCATTAGACTAGATGAATTTAATTGATCTTTTTAAAAAATTTCACCCCAAAGCAGCAGAAAATACATTTTTTTCAAGTGCACATAGAACATTTTTCAGGACAGTCCACGTGTTAGGCAGCAAAATAACTCTCAATAAATTTAAGAAGATTGAAATTATAGCAAGCATCTTCTCCAACCACAATGGTATGAAAATAGAAATCAATTACAAGAAGAAAATTGAAAAACACCCAAACACATGGAGGGTAAATAACATACTACTAAACAATGACTGGATTAACAATGAAAAACCAAGGAAGAAGTCAGAAGATAACATCAGATAAATGAAAATGAAAACACAATGATCTAAAATCTATGGGACACAGCCAGAGCAGTTCTAAGAGAGAAATTCATAGCTATACAAGCCTACCTCAAGAAACAAGAAAATTCTCAAATAAGCAAACTAAACTTACACCTAAAGGAACTAGAAAAAGAAGAATAAATAAAACTCAAAGTGAGTAGACCAAAGGAAATAATAACGATCAGAGCAGAAATAAATAAAATAAAGTTTTAAAAAGCAATACAAAAAATCAATGATGCCAAATCTATTTCTCTGTAAAGATAAACAAAATTGATAAAACTTTACCCAGACTTATCAAGAAACAGAGAGAGAACTGAATTAAATAAAATAAGGAATAAAAGAGAAGTGACAAGTGACACCAAAGAAATATAAAGGATTATAAGAAAATATTATTAGAAAGAGTTACATGCAAACAAATTGGACAACCTGGAAGAAATGGATTTCTACAAACATACGATCTTCCAAGACTGACTCAAGAAGAAACAGAAAATCTTAACAGACCAATAACTACTAACAAAATCAAACCAATAATAAAAAAACTCCCAACAAACAAAAGTTTCACAGGAAAATTTTATCAAGCATTCAAATTAATACTTGCCTTTTTCAAACTAACCCAAAAAATTGAAGAGGGAAAGCTCCCAAGCTCATTTTACAAGGCCTGCATTATCCTGATTCTAAAACTGGACAAAGACATTACAAAAAAAGGAAATTATAGGCCAATATCCCTGATGAACATAGATGTAAAAATCCTCAACAAAATATTACAAGCCTAATACAGCAATAATTTAAAAATATACACCATGAGCAAATGTAATTTATTCTTGGGATACAAGGTTGGTTCAATATCTGCAAATCAATTTACATGATACACCACATAAACAAAATAAAGGATAAAAACCTTACGATCATATCAATAGATGCAGAAAAAGCATTTGACAAAATCCAGCATCATTTATGATAAAAACTCTCAGCAATATGGGAATAGAGGGAACATGTCTCAACATAATAAAGGCCATATATGACAAACCTACAGCTATGTCACCCTCGACAGTGAAAAGTTAAAAGAATTTTCATTAAAATCAGAAATAAGACATCAATGTGCACTTTCACCACTTTTATTCGATATAATATTGGAAGTCTTAGCCACACAATCAGATAAGGAAAAAGAATAAAAGACATTTAAATTGGAAAAGGAAAAGTAAAACTGTCATCATTTGCCAATGATGTTATACTATACAAAGAGAATCCTAAAGATTTCACCTAAAAACTACTAGTACTGATAAATGAAGTCAGTGAAGTAGCAGGGTAAAAAATTAATACTCAAAAATTGGTTGCATTTTTATGCACCAATAACAAACTAGCAGAAAGAAAACATTTTTTAAAAGCCCATTTACAAGTTCATCAAAAAGAATAAAGTATCGAGGAACAAATTTAACCAAAGAGATGAAAGACCTGTAGTAGGAAAACTGTAAGACATTAAATAAAAAAATTGAAGAAGACAGAAATATGTGGAAGGATATACTACACTCATGAATAGGAAAAATTAATAATGTTAAAATGTCCATAATACTCAAAGCAATCTATAGATTCAGTATGATCCCTATAAAAGTACCAATGACATTTTTCGCAGAACTACAATAATTCTGAAATTTATATGGAACCATAAAAGACCATGAATAGCCAAAGCAAACCTGAGAAAGAAAAACAAAGCTGGAGGTATCATGCTATCTGATATCAAACTACACTACTAAGCTATAGTATCAAAAGAGCATGGTACTGTCAAAAAAACAGACTCAGAGATCAAGCACATATCTCGAAAACAAAAACATAATATTTTCTCTATTTGCAGACAACTTTAGTGCCTGCAGAAGAAACAACAAAAAATTTACAAAAAATTTTTGGAACTTATAAGTTAATTTTGTGAGGTCACACAATATAAGGTCAATATGCAAAATTATATATGCATATATAGACATATATATTCAATAAACAGTTGTAAATCAAAATTTTTGAAATGACCACTTATAACAGCATTAAGAAACATGAAATATTTAGGTAAAAATATAACAAAATATGTGTAAGATCTTCATGCTGAAAACTACCAAACATTAATGAAAGAAATAAAAGGAGACCTAAATAAATGGAGAGAGAAATTATGTTCATGAATTGGAAGGCTCAATATTACGGAGATGTCAATTCTGCACAAATTGTTCAA
Source organism: Pteropus alecto (assembly GCF_000325575.1). Taxonomy (NCBI): domain Eukaryota; kingdom Metazoa; phylum Chordata; class Mammalia; order Chiroptera; family Pteropodidae; genus Pteropus; species Pteropus alecto. Next base: position 13,881,800 of record NW_006437736.1, on the reverse strand, counting down.
AAGATTCAAAATAGAGTCAAAATCTCAGAGATAGCAACAAGCTTGTTCTAAATTTTATATAGGAAGGCAAAAGAATTAGACTAGTGAAAACTATTTTTATAAATAAGGACAAATTTGGATGGCACACACAACCTGATTTTAAAGTTTATTTTAAACCTACTGTAATCAAGAATGCATAATAATAGTGAAAAGCTAGACATATGGCTCATGGAACAGAGTAGATAGAGTGCAGAAATAGTGTCTCATAGATATGGTCACTTATTTTTCACAAAGGCAGAAATACCATTCAATAGGGAAAAAACATTCTTTTTAACAAATAGTGTGAAAGAAATTGGAGTCCATATATTTGAAAAATGAGGCTCTAATCATACCTCATGCCTCATATAAAAACTAACTCAAAGTCAATTATAGATCTATATGCAAATTCTAAAACTATAAAACTTGTAGACAAAATTATAGGAAAAAATCCTTGTGAACTTGTATTAGGCAAAGAATTCTTAGATACAATGAATCATAAAAGAAAAATTTTATAAAGTTAATTTTATCAAAACTAAAAGCTTTTTCTCTATGAAAGACTATTAAGAGAATGCAAAGACAAGCCACAAATTGGGAGAAAATATTTGCAAATTACATATCTGGTGAAGAATTTACATCCAGAATATGTAAAGAACTCTCAAAACTCAGTGTAACAATAAACAAATCAATCCAATAAAAAAATTAGCAAAAGATTTGAACAGTTGAAAAAATAAACATATAGTAAATAGCTCATGAACAATACTTGACATCATTAGTCATTAGGAAAATGTGAATTAAAACCACAGTAAGAGATCACTATACAGCTATTCCAAAAACTTAAATAAACAAACGAACAAACAAACAAACAAACAAATAAATAAATAACTAGCTAATAATTTCAAATTTGGGCAAGGATGCAAAGTAACTGGAATTCTTAGATATTGCTGGTGAGAATTGAAATGACATAACCACTTTGGAAAACAGTGTGGCAGTTTCTCATAAGTTAAACATACATCTATAATATGACTCCATAATCCAGTTCCAAAGTAGTTGCCATGAAAAATGGAAATTTATGTTCACAAAATCTGTACATGAGTGTTCATAGTAATTATAGTGGCTTTATTCATAATGGCCCAATGAATATAACTCAAAATGTCCTTTAGCTGATGAATGGGTAAATGAAATGTGGTACATTCATATAATGAAATATCACTTAGCCCTAAAAAGTAACAAGCTTGAGACATACATAGTGTAGATGAATTCTAAATGCATTATGCTAAGTGAAAGAAACCCAACTCAATGAAATATTTTGTATATTTCATTTATATTATATTCTGGAAAAAAACAAAACTATAGGTATACAGAATGGATAGGTAATGGTTAGGTATTTTGGGTAAAAGATAGGTTAACTACAAAGGGACAGCATGAGAGGAATATTAGGGTTAATGGAACTGTTCTTCATTAAAACCCAGAACTGCATATCAAAGAGTGTTTTATCGTATGTATATTAAAACAAATAAAACAGCATAAACAAGCAATTAGGTTCTAGATATGACCCCTTCCATACCATATAAGTGTAACTTGGCTTTTAAGACCCCAGTTAGTATTCGAAATGGGTACATGAACTTTAAAAAAATTCTTTTACCTCCTAATTCTTCTTTAGATGATATACTGGTATTTCTAAAGGTACTTTTATCGCTTAGGCAACAGTTATGTTTCATTTAAGAATTTTTCCCACAAATAGTTTTTCAACATATATGATGTGTTTTTGTCTTGGGTATAAATTAGGAAGCAAATTAGACATAGTCTGTCATGAAGAGATTGTATCTCAGTGGATGATAATGGCAAATAAACAGGCATTGTTATTAAGGGTTATAATTAGAATAAGACCTCTTAATTCAGACCTGGAGGATCATGGAAGTCTTCCTGTAGTGAGTGGCATATAAACTGAGAACTAGGTTATTAGTAGAAGTTAGGTAGATGAAGAGAGGTGGAGGGAGGGTTGTACTGAAAATTATCAGTTGGAAAGTAAAGCATTGTGTAAAGACTGAGAGGTTAAAGAGAACATTGCATGTAAAAGGCACTCTAACAGTTGGGAGGAGCATGAAGTGTGGAGTGTTGGGAGGTCACGGTCAAAAGTGAAACTGGATTGTTAAATAGGAACTTAGCAAAGTAAGGTTTCGTAAAGAATGTTAATAGAGTTTAAGCTTTTTCTTAGAACAATGAGCCTAGTATGAAAATGGCAAAATGAGGTTTGATACAGAAAACCTGTGGCAAAGGTATAGGTAATGGGGGCAGTCAACATTACGCAGCTATTATTGAAATCCAAGTGAAATATAATCACATAATAGTAAGGAGTGAGTGATGATGGAGAAAATTAGGTAAGTATTAGACCTGAAGATAATTTATCTACACATACTAAATTCATAACACTATAGGTATTTAAATTTACTGAGAAGATATAATCTGGATATTTCTGAAACTGGCCATGGAGATCATTTCGCCTGTGTCTTGCATTGTTGTGTCACACATTATAGACATCTGGGATCATCTAAAGTATAATCTGTAGTTTGCATGAGAGGAGCAGCTTAAGGAAGGAGCACACCAATCACTAGAAATTAATCCTGCCAATTCACTTCATTGATTCTGGAGTTCAAAACAAGGTATATTAAAAGGGATTCTCAGGCTGCCATTCAAGTATTGCTTGTCAATGTCTCACTCTATAAACATGTATATTTATACAATATCATTTAATCTCACTTTCTAAGTTGCTATTTCTTTTTGTGATGAGCCACCTTGATTCATAAGGAACCAATTTCCTTGCTCTTTGAAGATTCGTATGAAACTCCTCTGGCCCCTAAATGTATCCACATCTCACTAATAACAGCTGTGGCTGCATTTACAATTTAAGTCTTTTACCTATGTAAAACCTTCAATTGTTCTATGAAGAATTTGCTTCTCAAATTTTAATCACTTCTACATATATTAGTTCAGCTTGATGAAACTAAGCTAGAAGTTGGTAATAATGATATAAAGTGCCAAAGGGAAATAGAGTTCAGGAACATAAGTGTAATTGCTGCTTCTGTTTTTTTTTTTTCCTTCTCCTTAATACTTATCTGAAATTCAATCATTTCTTTAGAAACATACTATTTCCCTTTTTTCTTATTCATTTATCTTCTCTACTTATACAAAATATTTGGTATTAACCTTCTTTGAAACATCTGCATTGGCGTTTACTTCAGTAAGAAAGCCTAGAAGATATTAAGAACACTGTAAGTAGTAATAACTATTATACTAATATACTAAAGAAGTAATAATATTTGGTTATCTGTAATCGTCCACTCTGTCCCTCCCTCTAAAATTCTCATTATGTAAATTCTCTTAACCTTAATCCTGTTCCTAATCAATTAAATGGAAAAAATAATCCATGAAATTTCTTTGTGATAGGATATCAAAACTGGTAGGGTGAAATGCCCTCAAATTTCTCACTTTTGAAATATTTTGAAACCTATTCCAATTTTTTCTTTAAGAAATAAAGTAATTACCATATGAGAAGAAAGCAGGCTTGTCACTCTTCCAAGTTTTATTTTTCTTTTATTAAAGTATGTACTGCTCCAATATAAGATCACTATAGGTCTTTTTTGCATCCATTCCGTATTTTGTAATCAGTGATGATCATCTGGGCTATTGTCAGGATTTTATAGAGCCTCCGTATCTCTCAGACAGATTAGGTCCTGTGACTAGGTATGCATTCATGGTATACAAGAAGAACATAATACAAAGAGTCATGATAACCACTGAGAGTGTAGCTAGAAGTATGATGGACATCATCTTTTCCTGTGTCCCCATTATGACACATGTGTAAGGTCCTTGACACATGTGGGTACTACACCAAATGGGTTTTTTAACCAGTGGTAAGTGAGAGTGAATAAGAATAACTAAGAAAATCACCTGTACAGACAACTGTACAAGAAAGTAGACAAGATACATTGCCAACAGAGGCTTTTTCTGAGATAAGTCAAAAATTTCATCTTCTTTTTTCTCTATACGGTCTTCTTTGTTGTCAGTGTTTCTGGATTTCTCTTCTAAAGATTGCTTTTTAAACATCTTGGTTTGCTTGCGCACACTCTGAGAGACAAAAAACTCCATCACGAAAAAGATGAAGGGAAAGACAAAGCCAATCACATACCAAACTCCTAGAACAGGCCTAATGAAGTGATTCTCATAGCACTCTGCTAGACAGGCTTTGGAAATATTCCCATGGCACTGGAAGTCTTTAGCCAGATCAAACCAGGTGAATTGTACTACATATACGACTGAAATATAAAGAAAAGTTAAACTGAGCCACAGTGTTCTCCCTATGTAGAAGTTTGTAGGGTCTTTGCTTATCTGCATTATGGTAGGTACAATACCCCAAAATCTAGTACTGTCCGCCATCTTGGAATCTAGGAAGACAAAAAAAGCAAAGTAGCATCAGGAGGAAAGAAAGACTTTAATTATATTCTCCTCTGTTCTCTCAAAAGGTACTCTCTGAGAGGCTACTCAATTGTCTTAGGTGAGAGAACTCCAAGGAAAGTTTAGAAGAGTGTCCAAAAGAAATATACTCATTTAATATTTCTTATTCTTTCATTACTAACCTATTCTCCTAATTTTCTCTTATTGGTCTCTCTTCCCCATCCCATTTCATTTCCCAACCCCTTCTCACAGTTTGTTTATTAAGCTTTCTGTATAGCTATCTATCCTGTTTGCTCTCATCACAAACTCTTAGTGTCATTTGCTTCTTTTTATAATTTATGTACCAACCTGTGTCAATCAACCCACTCCAGCCAACAGTATAGTTCCAACTGTCATAGAACTCCCATAGGTGTCAGGAAACAAGTACTTAAAAGTAAGTCTTCATCACCTCTCTCTGAGATGTACCTATCTGAGATGGTTTAACTGAACTTACTAGTATCATTTTAGGCTCTTTCTGAAGCCAACTTTTCCAAAGCCATCATCAGTTTCAAAAGCTGTTTCTGATTAACCAGTCAAAATGGATGGATCAATATATAATTGCCTTCTACTGGGAGAGCAGCTTAAATTTCTTATTTGTATTATATTCTGCTGCTCATTTAAAATTTTCATTGATTCACATATGATTTGAGCATCAAACACAGTTATAAGTATACAAAAATGAATGAGGCAGTTCTTGCCTTTAATTACAGATCTGATGGTGTAGAGAGTACTTTACTCAATGTGTTTATTGTGGTTTCTGTAATTCAATTTTTCTCCTATGAACTAAAAAGACATTATCAGGACATTTTATTGTTACAATACTCTGATAGTCAACACTTGCTGCCCGCTTCCCTACCAACTTGGCTGAGATTTTGGGCGGCCTGTATCACAGTTCAACTTCTTCCTTTATTCCATCTTGTTCTCTTACATCACTAACTCTCTGCTTCCTTTCAAAGATACTAATTCCTAATAAATATTTTGCCCCTTCAACTTCATCTCAAGGTCTGCTTCTGGAAAAGCCACCAGCAACACTCCTTTTCAGGTCTTTGGAAGACCAAAAGACAAACCATATAGAGAGCAGGGCTCTCCCTTCACCCTGGGTCACAGTTACTGGAAAGCAAAGCATACACTATGAGGATTCCTACAGTACCTGAAGGTTTACTTGCTCTGCCAGGGATCTGCTGGACTAGTAATTTTAGCTGCTGCTCAACTTAAGAGAGAAGAACGCTTTGAAATTAAAATTGGAGAGGAGACAGGATGCATTCAGACTGAAATATTCTCAGCATCTCCTAATTTTTTAGCTTACTTAAAATTATTTTTCTAATTTTTTGAGTAGGGTTTTAGTACACTTTGAACTTATTTTTGAAGTCTTAATACATACAAAAAGGTACCATAAAGTACAAAAGTCACATTGTTCAATTTTATAAATTTCATAGAACGAACACACTCATGTAATTACTGTCCATATCAACAATAGAACAATTTTAAACATTAAGTTATGAGAGTTTTTTATGTATCTTAGATACAAGTTTACTATTGGATACATGATGTGCAATTATTTTCTCCCAGCCTGTGACTTGTCTTTTCAATCTTTTAAATATCTTTTGAAGAATTAAAGATTTTATTTTTAATAAGGTTCGACTAATCAAATTGTTTTATTATTAATTGTTCTTTTGGTGTCATGTGTAAGAACTCTGTGTATTCAAAGTGACAAAGACTTTTCTCCTAAATTTTCTTCTTGCCAATGTTGGTGACGAGAAGTCTTATGTCAATAAGATTCTATTTCCTTTGAGTATAACCTGTTTTAGTGCTCTGAAGTCTAAATGAGGATTTATGTTTTAGATAAATTCTGGAAATTTCTCATCTATTGTTTACTTTATGATTGTTATTGCTTGTCCTCTATTCTCTCATTCAGTATTTCTATAACTCCTATTAGGCAGATGTCGAAATTTCTCCATGTGTCTTCTTCATATCTCTTACCTTTATTTTTATGTTTCTCATCTTCTTATCACCACATGTACTGTATTTCGGGGAGAATTGCTTACTTATGTTTCCCAGGTCAAGAAATGTTTTCTTCTGAGGTGTCCATTCTGTTCTTCAGTTACTACCCTGAGGGATTTTTTCTGTTTTAACTAGGCAAATTTAAATTTTTATGGTCTATAAGTTTTTAAATAAAATATCTTTTAATAGCTCTTCCAATGTTACTTCTACTTATTTTCTGTATCTTGTCTGTTTTCTTGAAATGTTTCCTTGGGTATAAGATGTGTCATTTCTTATGGTTATTATTTCTTTCTCATAACGTTTATTTTTTTCAGATGTTTGGTGCTTCTTGACCCTTCACTAATTTTTTAAGTTGAAGTCTTCTTTTAGACTCCCTGAAGTTTTTGATTGCAAATCTGACTCTAGGGTAAAAATGTAATTACTCTGTCAATTGTCCTTGGATTCCTTCCAGTGTTAAATCTGAAGCACTCTTAGAAGTACCACTCATGTGTTTCAGTATTATTATTATATATGGGACTAGATATACACTTTAGGTATTGATTTCCTTAACCAATATCATTCTGTATATCTCTTCCCAAGAATTATATACATATATAAGGCTATTGAGTTTCTACCTACTGAATTTAAGCATGGTTATAGCTTTCCTCTAAGTACTTTCCTTGTCATTCTGAAGCAAGAGGGAAGATTCTATAGTGTGTATTTAGTTCATCATCCTGTAGGGAGCTAAAGCTCCCAAAATTCAAAAGAGTGCATGGATTATCTCGGGAGGCCTGCTTGCATAAAAAAGGGAAAAGGCTGGTTCTGTGGAATTCCAGGAAGAAGAAGATTAAGTATAGAAAAAGGGAGTGTCAAAGGGAGTGTCAAAGGAAGTGTCGATTGTACCTTGATCTTCAGGATGTTACTTTAATTATGTTATCTTGGGATACACAAAGGAACACATTATGTATAAAACGGAGCATAAGAAATAAACTCGGAGAGACAGTTGTGAGATCTGTTCTCCCTCCTGCACCCTATCTGTCTTCTCTTTTTTCTCAGTCCCTGCTCCCCCATTCAGGGACCTGGTTTGACTTGGTCGGCTGGTTTCCGACATCATCCTCAAATGGAAATTAACATTTTTCTGCTACATTGGAATCATACAGAAGTTTCCCAATGAAAGTCAAAAAAATAATCCCTGTATTTTGGCATGAAAATTTAACATCTCAATTCCCCTGTTATTGAGATCTGCCTAATTCTGGGAATTTGTGTCACTAAGCTACTGTTTCTTTGTATTCTCATCTCAAACTCTTTTTCCTTCACTGTGCCATGTATTTTAAAGTTGTCTCTAGTATATTTATTTCTCTATGATAATTGTCAATTTCAAAGACCCAGACTAGTTCAATTACAGATGTTTGGTGAAGTTCTTCAATAAACTAGTAAGGAGAAATGAGAATCTTAACTGTATGTGGCTTATTTAATTTTCTCAGGAGGTAGGGAAAAATTTTAGGGAATTATTAAACCTAGGATTAAGTAATGAACTTAATAGATCTATTTCTACAATAGGCTGACTCCAGGAATTAACAAAGCTTACATACCAAGACTTCAGAATTTATATGTAAAAAATGAAGCCATCCCAAACGAATAAGACAGAAAACAGAATCCAATTTATTTGGGATAACTTAATTTTACATCTCTTTTTATATTCAGATTCTGATCTTCACAATTCAAAGTTGTACATTCTATAAAGGGGTCTGCTCAAAAACACAAAAGTTTTTGCAGAAAGAAAGGTATAAGCATGCACAAGAAGAGTTGATTCATCTATTTTATCAACTGTATTCGAAAAACATATTGGTTGTGTTTCTCATTTTTTTCACAAACTATATTAGAAAATAAAAGTCTAACCCCAATTTCAGAGTTTCATATTGTCCCACAATGGCATCTCTTCATGAATACTTCGTGGGTCTTTTTTTTATTGTTATCATCTTGCTTAATAAATGCTGCAGTAAGTATCTTTGCAAACATATGCTTGCTTATTTGTGTATCTCTGTAAGGTAGATTTGGAAGCAGAATTTCTGGGCAAAAGGTATGCATAGTTAAATTTTGAAAAGTATTTCAAAAGATGACATCAATTTACACTCAAACTAATAATTTATAAAATTATCGAGAATCATTTTGATTATACCACTTTATAGTGTTTTCTTTATTTCTTTTGACTTCATAAATTTAATTATTTAAATCTTTCAATTATGACTTATAGTATGTTTCCCTGCATTTTCCTGCAGAACAACTTGTACCAAAAGTGCAGTAGGCAACCTGAGTCCAATTGCCTAAAATACTGCCTATTTGCTTTGTGTTAATAGCAATTAATTTAGATCAGTGATTTTCAAACTTCTCTGACTAATACAGCCCAAAGTAAAAACTAACTGTTATAGCATGACTCAGTGCACACACACATGCAATGCACATATAAACAGATACATTTTCACAAATAAAATTTCAATAAAAGATTCACAAAACAAAACTTGCCAGAATTATGTGTTATACTCTATTTTCCTTTGTTTTGTTTTCTAGTTACTTTTTATTCTGATGGCTACTAGCAACTAAAATATTTTTACCAGCTACTAATGAGTCAATGGGTTTTACCAAACTTACAGTTTAAACCATGCTGAAATCTTTTTTGAACATTAATAAATTCATTTATAAAACAAGATATTATTAGTAATTAGAAATTATGTGACGTTTCATAACAACTATGCTAAAATTTCTGTTTGCTACCAAGGACTCCCACAGTTTTCACCAATGCTGACCCAGCTGACAGAGTTGCCAGGAGTTCCTACTGTTGTGTCTCCTCTCAGAGGCTTGAGCTGTCACTGCAGTGAGACTTTCCCCAAAGATCCCCACTTGTGACTGTGCCCTGCTCTCCAGGGCTGGAACACCACTGCACCTTGGTCTATGGGACTAGAGTTGCCACTGCTCTGAGTCCTGACCTGGCTTCCAGGTCTTAAGTTTGGCTCCAAATTGCCAGTGCTTAGCTGTCACTATTCTGAACCCCAAACTTGGATCCCAGGTCACAGATTTGACCTGTCATTGCTGGGGCCAAGCTGCTGCTGCTGCTGCGGCTGCTCAGCCCTGCCCCAAGACCCAGGTTGAAGCTTTAAGCTGCCTTACCTTGGCTGAATTCTCATTACTCTGCACCCCACCTCTGGGTCCTGACATGTGGCTTTAATTTTTAATATGACTTGTAATTTTTGTTATTGTAAGCTTCACACGATGTATCAAGTAAATGGAATGGAAGTATATAGGCCTTTAGTGTAAAGTTTTATGTTTATCTATCTAGGAGTTAGATGGTGTTTACTGTATGTTATATGTGGTGTCAGAGGCTAAGCTTTCCCCTAGCATCTTTAATATTGTCTCCCTTGTTCTCTTTGGGTCTTGTTAGGGACTCTCTTAATAGGCTTATAGTTCCTTTAGCTACAACACCCAGTTATTATACAGGAGACCAATTGTTGTGGTTGTATGTGTGCAGGGAAGGGAAGCATTCTATAGTCTTATAATTAGGACTTAGTCTTTTATTTTATTTAAAAAAAATTTTTTTAATTAAGTTTATTGGGATAACATTGGTTAATACAATTATATAATTTTCAGGTGTACATTATAATTTAACATCTGTATTCTATTGCGTGTTTACCACCCAAAGTCCAGTTTCCTTCAGCTACCACATATTTGATCCCCTTTACCCACTTCACCTTTCCTCTACACACCTTATTTGTCCCCTTTACCCCATCTACCTCCCACCTCTTACTCCACCCCTTACCCTCTGGTAACCACTAGTCTATAGTCCATGTCCATGGGTCTCTGTTTATCCTGTTCCTTTATTGCTTTTAGGCTTATATCCCACATATCAACTTTTTCTGTCTGGCTTATTTCACTTAGCATGATGATCTCGAGTTCCATCCACGTTGTTGCAAATGGCAGTATTTCATCTCTTCTTATGGCTCAGTAATATTCCATTGTATATATGTACCACTGCTTCTTTAGCCAATCATCTATCGTAGGACACTTCAATTGCTTCCATGTCCTGGCCACTGTGAATAATGCCGCTATGAACATTGGTGTGTAAATACTTTTTTGGATATAGGTTTTCAAGTCTTTGGGGTAAATACCCAGTAGAAGGATTGCTGGATCACATGGTAGATTAATTCTTAGTTTTTTGAGGAACCTCCATACTGTTTTCCATAGTGGCTGTACCAATTTGCAGTCCCACCAGCA
>NW_006437736.1:13862879-13868851 GCF_000325575.1 Pteropus alecto | reverse complement strand
CTCTTGGTCTCTTTTTATTTCTTCTCTGACCCAGTTATTCTTCAGTAGATGTTGTTTAATCTCCATGTTTTTGTGGTTCTTCCTGCTTTCTTTTTACAGTTTATCTCTAGTTTCAAAGCATTATGATCATAGAATATGGTTGGTATGATTTCAACACTCTTGTACTTGTTGAGGCTATCTCTGTGTCTTAGTGTGTGGTCAATTCTTGAGAATGTTCCATGTGTACTAGAGAAGAATGTATAAGCAGTTGTTTTGAGATAGAAGGCTCTGTAAATGTCAATTACGTTCAGTTAGTCTAATGTGTCGTTTAAAGTTGTTATTTCCTTATTGATTTTCCGTTTGGATGATCTGTCCATATCCAACAGTGGGGTATTTAGATCCTCTACTACGATAGAGTTTCGATCTGTTTCTCCCTTTAGTCCTGTTGGTAATTGCTTTACATATTTTGGGGCTCTCTGACGGGAGTATAGATATTAATAATTGTTATGTCTATTTGGTGCATGATTGCCTTTATCATTATGAAGTGTCCCTCAGTATCTTTCTTTACCTTTTTTATTTTGAAGTCTATTTTGTCCCATATTAGTACCACTACTCCTGTTTTCCTCTGAATGCCATTTGCTTGAAATATCATTTTCTAGCCTTTCATTTTGAGTCTATACTTGTCTTTGGAGCTGAGATGTGTCTCCTGGAGACAGCATATGATTGGGTTTTGTTTTTTGATCCATTTTGCAATTCTGTGCCTTTTTATTGATGAGTTCAGTCTATTACCATTTAGGGTGATTATTGAAATATGAAGTCTTCTTATAGCCATTTTATCTTTTGCTTCTAGTAACTCAATGTTTCCATTGCTTCCTTGTCCTTCTGTTTCTGTTTTCTTTATTTTAGTTGGCTTTTGTGGGTTTTGCCTCTGATTCTTCTTGTTTTATGTTATATACTTCAGCTCTGAATCTTCGGTGTGTGGTTACCATTACGAATATGAAAATGATAGTTACATATATACAGTCATGCATTTTCTTCTGCACGTGCCTTATCTCCATCCCCCTTTGTGAATTTAGATTCTTGAATCCTCCTCCTCTTTTTAGTCATTGTTGTCCCTATGTATGCTGAATGTTCATTACTATCTTGTTATAACAATTCACTTATTATTTAAGCTATAATGCCCTGTTCTTAGTAAGAGTTGCACTCCTCTGCTTCTATTTGCCTGATAGTCACTTTACTCCTAATTATGTATTTTTTTGTCATTTTGTTTTAGGTGAGCTGACCCCTTTTAGTACTTCCTGTAGTGCAGGTCTTGTATTAGAGAATTCCCTCAATTTTTGTATGTCTGTAAAGAGAACCTTAAAGAGTCCGCCAAAATCTATTAGAACTGATAAATGAATTCATTAAAGCAGCAGGATACAAAATTAATATTAAAAAATTGGTTGCATTTTTATACAGCAGTAACAAACTATCAGAAAGAGAAATTAAGAAAACAATCCTATTTATAATTGCATTAAAAAAGTAAAATACCTAAAAGTAAATTTAACCAAAGAGGTAAAAGACCTATACTCAGAAAATTATAAAACATGAAGAAGATGCAAATAAATGGAACTATATAACATGTTCATGGATATAAAGAACTGACATAGTTAAAATGTCTAGACTATCCAAAGCAACCTATAGATTCAATGCAATAACTGTCAAAATACCAATGACATTATTCATGGAACTAGAATAATCCTAAAATTTATATGGAACCACAGAAGACCCCGAATAGTCAAAGTAATCTTGAGAAGGAAGATCAAAGTTGGAGGTATCATGCTACCTGATATCAAAATATACTACAAGGCTATAGTAATCAGAACAGCAAGGTACTGGCATAAAAACAAACACAGATCAATAGAAAAGAATAAAGAGCTCAGAAATAAATCCATGCTTACGTAGTCAATTAATCTATGACAATAGAGGGAAGAATATACAATGGGGGTAAAGACAGTCTCTTCAATAAATGGTATTGAGAAACCTGGGCAGATACATGCAAAAAAATGAAACTAGTTCACTTTCTTACACCATGCACAATAATATACACAAAATGGATTAAAGACTTAAATGTAAGACCAAAACTATAAAACCTTTAGAATAAAACAGTAAACTCTCTGGGATTGCTCTCAGTAATACTTTTTGGGGTTATGTCTCCTTGGGAAATAGAAACAAAAGAAAAAATAAGTGAGAGTACATCATACTAAAAAGTTTTTGCATAGCAAAGGAGACCATCAACAAAACGAAAAGCCAACCTACTGAAGGGGGACAATATTTGCCAATGACACTTCTGATAAGGGGTTAATATTCAAAATATACAAGGAACTCAAAGTACTCAAAAATAATTCAATTAAAAATGGGCAAAACACCTGAATAGACATTTTTCTAAAAACGACGTACACATGGCCAACAGGTACATGAAAAAATGCTCAATGTCACTAATCATCAGAAAAAATCAAATTAAAACCACAATAGGATATCACTTCACACCTGTCAGAATGGCTATTATCAAAAAGACAAGAGGTTGACAGGGAGATGGAGAAAAGGGAGCCCTCGTGCATTGTTGGTGGAATTGCAAATTGATACAGCCGCTATGGAAAACGATATGAAGATTCCTCAAAAAATTAAAAATAGAACTACCATATGACCCGGCAATTCCATTTTGAGGTATTTATTCGAAGAAATCCAAAACACTAATTAGAGAAGATCTATGCATCCCTATGTTCACCGCAGTATTTACACCGGCCAAGATACGAAAACAACCTAAGTGCCCATCGACAGATGATCGACTAAGAAGAGAGTATACAATGGAATATTACTCGGCCATAAAAAGTATGAAATCTTACCATCTGCAACAACATGGATGGACCTACAGGGTATTATGCTAAGTGAAATAAGTCAAATAGAGAAAGACCAGCATCAAATATTTCACTTATATGTGGAATATAAAAAAACAAAATAAATGAACAAAGAAACTGAAACAAACTCACAGATATAGAGAAGAAAATTATGGTTGCCATGTTGAGAGGGTTAGGAGACTGGACGAAAAAGGTGAAGGGAGTAAGAAGTACAAATTAGTAGTTACAAAATAGTCACAGGAATATAAAATATAGCCTAGGAAATATAGTCAAAAATATTATAATAACTATGTATGGTGTCAGAGGGGTACTAGACTTATCAGGGAGATCATTTTATGTTACATAAATGTCTAACCACTATGCTGCACACCTTAAACTAATATAATACTGAATGTAAATTGTAATTTTTTAAAAATCTAAAAAAAATTGTAGGGATAATGATGAGCATCAAATCAAATTAAACATGGGAATTAAGTCCAAATACTTTCTTTACGTTGGGTTACAAAACTACGTAAATGTAATAAATAATCCTTGAAAGAGAAATGAGAAACCTAAAGAAAAATAAGTGATTATAACAGCAATAGTAACAACATTTTAAAGTCTTTATTTTAGAAACCAAACACACTGCAAGGTGTAGAGGGACTAGAGGAAGCAAAATATTTAAATTTTTTAATTTTCAGAGTTTATATTTTTCATTATTTATGTTGCAGAAGTTGGTTTAAATCCTTCCCCAGGGAATTAAGATTATTGTTTGTAGTTTGACCATAGGTCTTTAAACCTAATGTACAAAGTGGGAAGAAAACAAAATTGAGGTGCATATTAATGTAATAAAACTTTCATATTCAGCTCAATCTCTCCCAACTTACTCCATGCTAAACAATCAGAGCTGCATTTTAATGCTTGTCTAAACAATCTCAGATAGTGTAGTAAGCATTTTATTATCATTGCCTTATTTAACCTTAATATCATTACTATAAGTTTGGAATAATGTGGAGGATCACCAATATAGGACAAGGTCAACTCATTGTCATTTCTCTCTTGAAATGACAATGTTATGGAACAGTCTAAGGCTAGAGAGAAAGTAGACAGGAAACAAGTTACTTTCACTGATAAATCAAGTTTTTGTAGGTCTAGAAGAGTTAAAGAAGTGTGGTAAACAAGCTGTACAGAATAAATTCAAGATGTGTTATAAACTAACAGGAGTATGACCTATTTGAAAGAGAAAGAAGATAGGAGGTAAATAAAAGGACAGAGTATATCAAATGGCAATATAAAAGAGTAATTTAAGGGAGGGCCCAGGGGGGAAAAAAAAGGAAATCCAAGAGAGAGGAAAGTTATGAAGCAGCAGGGGTTGCTAAATTAGAATGTGTGAATTTCAATTATAGGAATCAAAGAACAGAAACAGATGTGCACATACGCAACACACTCAAATATTTAGACTACCATCCCCATAAAGGCTTACCAAACAGAAAGACTAAGCATGTGCTTAGTGTACCATTAAATTATTGTGTTTGAATGCATTTGGGGGAAATTTTTTAATATTTTAAATAAAAACAAACCTTTGAAGGAGTAATTGTTGGGAAATAATCTAGAATCTTGTTGGACTTCCTTACTTGTGTTTGTAATATATTTTTATTTTGAATTATGTATATGAAAGAGCACCTTAATGTCTTCAGATCTTGGAACAGCCTGAAAGTCTTACTCTGACCCTATGTCCCACACAGCCGTTTCTACCATTCTTTTCCTATCCCCTATGTCTGTGCGGTCCAATAACATTCAAGTCAGGTCAACTAAATAGTAGTTCACAACATATTCTTAAGAACAAAATATGACATGGAAAATTACTAGTTCTTCAAGTCAGTCATAGCTTTCTGAATCATATGAGCTTTCCTGAGCACATTACAACACTCATCTTAATTGTTGCAATTCAGATTTGAACGTTTTTATTTCCTTTCTCTATTCAGGAAGAAGTCATAGCCCTTGTATTGACTACATGCCCTTATTCATCCAAATTTACTTCCTCCTCATGCTTACTTTCTCCTTCCCTTGCTAACCCTAGAGACAGTAGCCAGGGAAGGAGGACTGGGGAAGGACAAAAAAACATGGCAAGAGGTGAAAAATTCAACCACAAATTCTTGTAAATAATAAACTCAGCATTTCCTCTCATGCTTAGTTTTGCTGATTCCAAAAGGACTTACCCGGTAGTCCTGCTGACACATTTTCTTCTGTCACCCTTGCTTTCTTCCCTGTTCTGCTTTCCCATGTATTTCTTAGTAACTTATGTTTCTTGTTTCTTAAATAATTTTGGGCATTGTGTGTGAATGTTCATTTTCTAAAACATTATGTAATTAAAACATTCATTGTCCTTGCGCATGACAGTCATGTTGATTGAGTAGAATTAGTAGGTCATAAACATTTTGTGATATTTTTGAAAGTCATGTTGGCAAAGATTGCTTAAAGAGAATCATTGTCCAGATCTTCAGTTTCATATGTACTTTACTAAAATCTCTTCCTTCCAAATTCCCCCATTACAATTGTCTTTGCTTTACTTTACGACAGAAATATGAGTATCTTTCTTTCTCACTTTTATTATAGCTCACTTCCCTGGGGTATAGTAAACTCCAGTGTTTCAATTAACATAAAATACTGGTACATGTTTAGAAAGGGAATTACTCTACCTACAGGTGATAAATACATTTGAAACAATGTTTCAATTTCTTTGTTTTTAATAAAATTGAAGGGATTTATATTAAGAGATGCTATTAGCTGATTCATCATTAATAATAATTATTGATGATAGTTCATTACATGATTTGGGGCACTTAACTCAAAAAGAGTTCAACAAATCAAATGGCATTGCTATAACAAACCTTTTTCCACTCTTACTTCTGTTATTTATCTGAACAAGATTTCTCAGTTTCTGAACCCATAATCTTGTAGATTATGGTAATAAATAACATCAGTTATGACAGATACAAGTTAAAAAGTCTAATTCACATGTCACCCTGAACAAGCCTGATCCAGTCTGATCTCAGAAGCTAAGCAGGGTCGGGCCTGGTTAGTACTTGGATGGGAGACCACCTAGGAAGACCAGGT
>NW_006437736.1:13861919-13862500 GCF_000325575.1 Pteropus alecto | reverse complement strand
ACATTTCTACATTTATTTACAAATCTTCACAGGATTAAAAATGCTTATCCGGTCTATGGCCATGCCACCCTGAACAAGCCTGATCCAGTCTGATCTCAGAAGCTAAGCAGGGTCGGGCCTGGTTAGTACTTGGATGGGAGACCACCTAGGAAGACCAGGTGCTGTAGGCGTAAAAAATAAAATAAATAAATAAATAAATAAATAAAAATGAAATGTCTAATTCATTTCATTAAGAGATGGCTTTGCAATAAAATTGTATTTTTTATGTTTAGTAATTATATACCAACATTTCAATATAAAGCATATATTCAGCTGCAGCAAATGGGGAATGGGAGAGACTGATACCCAGGAAAAAATAAGCCAAGTAATTAGTAAATTATATTGCAGGTTAGAAAGTGAAAATTCTGTAGACAAAAAGAAAATGAACACAATGGTGGAGATATAAGGATGAGGAACTGAGTTGAGATGTGAAGAGGGTGAGGGAATTAATGTTCTAGACAAAGAGAACATAGTACAATACCCCCAAGGCAGCACCAGGTGTGGTGTGTTTGAGGAACAGCAAGATGGCCAGTAGGTGGAGA
>NW_006437736.1:13849422-13861887 GCF_000325575.1 Pteropus alecto | reverse complement strand
AGAAAGGAAAGGAGAGTGGTCGTGGTGGTGGTGGTGGTGGTGGTGGTGGTTTCTAGTTAGTCTATTTATAGACTACTTAATAGACTATTTTAAGTAGTTCATCTTTTACTCTGAGCAAGATAAGGAGTCTTCGGAGAATTTTCAATAAAGGAATGATGTAATCTGATTTAAAATGTAAAAGGTTACCCTAGTTATCTTGTTAAGAATAGACACTTGAGACTGATAAAGAGAGTTAGGAGGCAGAGGCAGGATTCTAAGCATGAGATAGATAATGGTGACTCTGACCAGGGTGATAATAATAATGGACATAGATATATTTTTAAAGTGATGCAAATAGGATTTCCTAAAGAATTGGATATGAGATATGGGAGAAAGAGAGGAATTAATGATGATCTCAAAAAGTTTGGTCAGAAGAGCTGAAAATTGGTGGTTTTGCCATCAACTTTTTTTTTTCATGTGATAGTGGAAACCTAGAATCCACATTGGCAATCCATGGAGTTTCCTTCTTTACATTCTGTAATGGCTAAAGATACGTAGGTTAAGAAAGTTTCACTGAAAGACTTTAATGCCTATTTCAGATTGCCTTTTTTATCTTCTTTATGAAGTGAATTGTGCACAAAAAGTCAGAGCTGAGTTTGAATCTGAATTAGAACCAATCCCCAGAAATACTTCATTCAGACTTACATAGCAGTCCATCTTGTCTTATTTCCTAATTGGCCGTTAACACTGGTTCTCCAAAAATTGTTTTCTAGCATCTAAATCAAGTTCTTGGTTTGGTGGTCAACATAATGAATGTCCTTTGTTTTGATCATAAAAGCTATCACAAAATAATTACAGTAATTTACTTTTGTTCAATAAAAAATCTCTTTAACCTACCCATGGCATTTTTACTTTTTATCAAATGACATTTTGTGGTTACTGTTTGGATAGTTGTGCGCTAGTTAATTACTGCTTGGCTATCGCCCATGGGAACATAGGTCATCACCCATGGGAACATAACATTCTAACAATAAGCTTTCTGCTTCTGTACCCCCACTTGCACAACCGACCTGTGGGTTGACAGTTAGTAAATAGAGGAAAAATAGACCTTTGTGTTTAAGACGGAATGAGGAATGGGATTTAGGGCTTAAAAACCCTGTACCTCTACATTTAGGGGCTGCTTAATTTGGGGTCTGCGTACCCCTGGCAGACCCAGCTGGCTGAATAAAGAGCGTGCTTCCTATAACTCACTGGTTTCTGGTGGTCCATGTGTCTATCAGGGGCTGGCGGCCGCAACAGTTGTTTCTCTGTATTTGTAAATTGAATTAATTAATAGGTCATGAACTATATTGATGATTCCTCTTTCTTTTTATCCATACTTGAAGATTTTCACATTCTTTTTCAGTATTCTCTCTATAATACCAGACCCATGGGACTGACTTTTCCAGAATAATCTTAATTTCATATAAAGCTTTAAAACATACAATGAAACTCATATACCAGCAATTGCAGTCATGTTGAAGATCCCTCAAACCTTATTCCCTTCTAATCTAGTTGCTTGGCACAAAACTTCAAAGTCATCCATTACTCTGTTGGCATCCTCATCCATTAACCAAGGCTATTTTCTTCTTTATTCTAATATCTGTTTACTATAGTCTCCTCTCAATGTGCACCAGCCCTGCTTTAACTCACTCTTAATATTGCTATCTTGACTCACTCGTATAGCGAATACAGCAAAAATTACTGATTTAAAAGCTGTTTATAGTTATCTCAACATTCTAGGAATCACAGAAATCATCTTTAAGGGCTCATTTGTTTGGAAAAACCAATTACTTACTCTCTGATTATGAAAGCTAAAGACACTTAGCTAACTAGTAGGAAAAGCTCTGCAAATAAAGCAAAAGAATTCTCTTCAGTGGATGTCAGGATTATTATCATTTTATTTTTCTTACTCATAGGAGCCCTGGGACCTAATAAAGAAGTAATATTAGAGAGAGGTCTCTGATTTGAGTAGAAACAAGTTCCAGAAACATGGCAGAATGTTGGGAGAACCGCTGTGACAGGGCAAGGTTAATGGACACAAGGGCAAGCACTATCTGATAAGCAATTAAAAATTTTATATTTTGTTTTCCTACAGATTTCTTTAAATATTGATTAAAAACTAGTAGCAGTGATATTAGGAAGAAGCATAGACAAGAGAATAGAGGTGATCCTAAAGAAGGCAGGATGAGTAGTTTGAAAAATAATCAAAACATGTAAACATCCACTGGAGAGTTTCAGAAATTTTAGGCATGGGGACTGAATTCTTTGCAGGACTACAGGTAACGGCTCAATTGGAATCTTTGAGTATTAAAAGGAAAGTTGATTTTAAATGTGTGGAAATTTTGTGCCCACTTAGGATGCCTATCCTGCTTTCCATGTTGTTCTTTATTCTCTTTCTGAGTTATCTTTCAAATAAACCATATTTTTCTCACTAAACTCTTTCATTAAATCCACACTATCTTCCATACAAAGTCAAGACTCCTTGCTTGTCCTCTTTTTCTTAGTTTCCTAATGCAAATTCTTCCATATCTTTAGGTAACTTCTATTTTACTCATACTACTTCCAGGGTCCCAAGTGTATCGTATTTTCATATGCCTCAAAGCCTTTGCACCAGTTATATCTGTGACTGAAGTATTCCCTCCCTTATCTGCATGACCACTATTGATACATTTTCAGATTTAGCCCAGGACAGAGTTTTCGTGAGCCTCTTTATGTCTAGTTAGGAGATGCTTATCCATGCTCTCAAGGTATCCATATACGCTGCCATCAAAACCTACATTACATTCCGTTACAGTTGATTTTCTTGTTTATGATGTCTTGTTCATCTATAAATTTATACCATCTATCTAGAGACTAGCATCTCCTGAATGTTCAGTAGATATATGAATAGATAAATTAAAGTAGTCAGGGAGCCAGAGGATGTTTTAAAAAGATACTCTTATACTTTTAATATAAAAATAAAATGTATAGTATAGATCATTCATAAATAAAGTGTGATTTGATTTTTGTTTGATCACTTCAGAACTTTTAGTATGTACATAGATGTGTGTATAAATATAAATATTTGCCGATGTTTGTAGAATGTAATCATATTATAATATTCTGTATCCTGCTTTTCTTACATAGATTTAAGTCAGTACACAGAAAGTGACATTATTTTTTAACAGTTGCAAAGTATTCCATTGAATGGATATTCTAAATTTTATTAACAACTTTCTCCTCTTATTGGACACATGCTTGCTTCAAAAATTCACTATTTTAAATAATTGCATAATTGCATAATTGCATAATATTGGCATACTTGTTCACTTGTTTCTTTATTATCTATTCCTACAAGTGAATTCTTAAATATTTTGGATTTAAGGATTAAACTGTAAATACATGGGAGAAAGTCTACACTGCGTATATTTTGTACTCAATTCTTATTATGGTTATGAAAGGTTGAGGTTTTCCGCAAGTAACTCAGTGTGATGTTCCTTGTTTTCGCAAACAGCTGCTTTCAAAAAGGGAAGAACATTGCGCTCCTAAAAAAAAAATCCATGTATGAAAACATTCATCTCTATGCTGACAAAATACAAATCAATTTTACAAGGATGAACATACTGCTCGCATACCACTTTTGGAATTCAATAGGAAAAAAAAGTTTGGTTGTCACTTAACATTACATTTTTTCTCTAGAGACAATAAGAGAAAAGATTCTTTTTATCATAAATAAATGATAACATTCTTATACTAGGAGCATTAACAATAAGAAAGATACAAATATTTCAGAACCCCACCAGATTATATTTGCCCATTTGTACTGGCACTTTTATAAGGACTTAAGTTTTGCTTGGAATTCAGATGTTTTCCTCTTTTCAACTTCTTCATCCTAAATGTAAATTTCTGGTCTCTGAGATTGTGTTCTTCATGATGGAAAGTCACTGTGCGATTTCCTCTCTCTTATTCTAAGTGTTTCTGGGATCTTTTAAAAAAAAGAGTTCAAAGAGTTTTCTAACTCTGAGATAAGATATGCTTAAATGGAAAGGAAAATGGGCATAGAGTCAAAATGTCAGTTTCAATCCTGTTCTTCTACATTAGAAACAATGTTGGGTAAGCCATTTAACTTATTTAAGGATCAGCAATCTTATCTGGAAGATGAAGAAAGTATTAAATGAGGCAGCATGCCGGAAAATGTACAACACGTTACCAGAGCAAAGAATGGGACATCTGCAATTGTTAGTAGGCCAGACTGGCTTGACTTTCCCCAAAAGCCTTAGTTTCCTTCTCTTTCTTCTTTACGTGTCAAATTCGGTATCTACTATTCCTCTTTTTCTCTGGGAATATGTTTTCCTTCCTCATGTTCAGTAACTGAATTTTAAGCGGCTTTTACTTATTTTTTAAATAAAAGGTCTAATTCTTTTCAATTTTGATACCCATTTTCCAGACTTGATGATTTTTCAGGAAGTGAAAAAACTGCTGCAATGTCCGTTTTCTCTTCTGACTACCCTATCCGGTAACTCACTCATACTGGCAGTCTTGCTTTCTAGTGCATGTATAACACCGGCATATTTTGACCAACCAAGGGAAGTACCCTCTTTCCTGCAATCTCATCCGATGGCTACAACTGCACTCCACTCCTTCCTCATATCCTATGTTTCCGTTTTATTGTCTCTCTTATTTGGTCAGCCCACTGTTTCCCCCACTGTAGTCATACTTACTCCTTCACTATTTATTGAACCTAATTTTAAAATGACTTACTTTTAAATTCTACTTTTTGATCCTTTTAACTTTATATATGCCTGGATTTAAATTGATCTTCCAAGTACTGTAGCAGAAGGGAAGGACTGATGCTTCTCCTTCCTCCTTTTATGAGTTCAGACGGTGAGGTCCAGAATTCAAGTTCATGTTTATGATGATTCCATTCACTTCTCACAAAACGGTTAAATCCACATATCTTTTCTTGTTTCTGGATGGTGCCATTGGAGCTATATACGCATGCGCTATGACAATAGAGGACTGAAATCAACACAACTATGTAGAGGCTTTCTTCTGCTCTAGATTGCTGTTTCTTTCTACTCATTTGTCTGATGATAAGTTAAAATTACCTTCCTTGTCCTTAATTTCTAAAATGACACAAGTTGAACTTTTTAACATTTCTTCAAGGCATGTATTGTTTCACCTTCAGAAACCACTAACCTTTGACTCTCCTTTCAGTCAAACTTTTACTGTATCTGTTCCTGGAAATTGCAGTGGCCAGTAAAGAGTAAAAGAAGAACTTCTCATCTCTAGCATTTTTTAGAATGTTTTCACAGGGACTAGAAGTCATTTACACTGTGATCTGTTTAAAAAAAAAATGAGATAGAAAATATGGGAAGTAGCCCTTTCTTGGTAGAATTGCTTCCAGGATTAGTAAAATCCAGTGTAATTGCTTCCAGGATTAGTAAAAATGATGAATTCTTACAAATGATGGGGAAGTTCTGAGTGGGTGACCCAGAAAGACATTATAGTTGGATTTTGCTCTACTCCTATTTCTCATCTAGTTTATCTCCCATGGCTATAATCACTGCTGGGGGAAAAAAAAAATGACACAACTGAGCAGATAAGAACCATTTTAAAGAATTGTCTCAATCCTCACCAGGGCTCTCAGTCCTGTCATTCAGCTCACTTTACCACAATCTGTGCTATGTCACTTATTCATATTTCACAGAAAAAAAAATTTTAAATCATGTCACTGAAACTCTTCTTACCAAATTGATTATTGACCTCTACATAACAAATCTAAAAAACTCTTCTCAGTCCTCATTTGATGTGTCACTATAATTAGACACATGGACTGGTTTCTATTTTTGTTTCTAATATCTTCTTCATGAGTATAGAGCCCTACTCTCGAGGATTTTCTCATATATATATGAGCATTCCATCTTTGTCTCTTTTGAAAACTTTTTTTCTCTACCCTACCATTTCATTTTGGAGTTTCTTGAATGTTCATCATCACCCATGTTCTTGTGGTAAGTGATCTCTTGGAGTTCTCGGTCTTCATTTGCCATTTTCATACTCCCAAACTTACATCTCCAGTCCAAATTTCTCCTTCGTGATTCCAAATTGCTTGTATATTGTTTACATATTGCCTCCTCTTGCATGTCTCAGAGACTTCACACATCACATGCCCAATTTTAACTCACTGCCTTTCATTACAAATCTGCCCTTCCTCCAGTGTTCCTTGCCACAGTCAATGATAACATTATCAGTTGTTCAGTCCATAATCTTGAATTCTCTAACCCTTCATCATCAATCATCAAAGTATTTCTTTTCAACTACCAACATTTATTTTGTCCATTTCCACTTGTTTTCTTCATCTTTTATTCTTGGATCTCAAATAAGTATAATTGAATTAATAATAATTCTTGGGCTATGGCATATTGTCATTACTAATACATATATATACTTTATCTATCTATCTATCTATCTATCTATCTATCTATCTATCTATCTATCTATCTATCTATTTATTTAGCTAGCTAGCTAGTCCGTCATTTATTTCTATGAATAAACACTGATGAACCCACCACTACAGTCCATCATTCATACCATATGTCATTTCCTACTAAACATTTTAAGAGCCTTCTATCTATCATTCTTACATCTACCTTTGCCCTTTTGCAAGATCTTTTTGTAAACTATCCAGAGTAACAGTTAAAAACAGAAATTTTTACAAAGAAATATTACTAACCAAAATATCAGACAGAAAAAGTTGAGAACCATATAATTTCACTCATGTAAGATATAAAAAACTGAAAGCAACAAATGAACAAGACAAACAAACAGAAACTCATAGACACAGACAACAGTTTAGCGGTACCCAGAGGGAAAATGGGTGAGGGATAGATAAGCGTAAAAGGGTCAAATATATGGTGACACAAGGAAATTTAACTTTGGGTGCTGAACACACATGCAATAAATATATGACATATTATTGAATTGTACAGTTGAATTCTACATAATTTTATTAACCAATGTCACCTCATAAATTTAATTTTAAAAAACCCAGAAATTTGATCATATTACTATCCTTTTTGTTACCATGCAGAATCTTCTTAATGACCTTAAAGAAAAATTCTTAACATGGATTTAAGTGTTCTGTGACATCTATCTCTGCCCTGCCTCTGAACCCAACAAATGACAATCTCATCCTCAGTTTCTATGTTGCAACCATACTGGATTTGTTGCTTCTTCAGTGCACCAGTCTATTTCTTACCTTGTAGACTGCAAACATGCTTTCCCTTCTGCCTGGGCAATCTTCTACTCTCCCATTGTAGCTTTCTAACTTATCCTTCAGAGTTCAACTTAAAGGACAGTTCCTCCTGGATGTCATATAAATCCTCCAGAATTGGTTGCAGGAGGTTAAATCCACTTGTTGTGTTCTTTCCCTCTGTATTATGTAGAGTACTATATTAGTTTACTTTTATGTCTATCATTCCTCTTAGACTATATGTTCAATGAGATTAGAAACCTTGAGTAAATTAATTCATAATGTATTCCAAGAGACTAACAGTACTTGACATGAGCAGACATTTAAATATATTTATTAAATGCAAAAATATAAAATATGAAGTAGAAATCATATTGTATTGTGTTCAGTTGGGCTAGAGAAAAAGAAAATAGTAAATATAAACTTCTTAAAAAGAGAAAAGCTGGAGTTGTAAGTCTAAGCTAAGAACATTGGGAAATTCAAATATTAAATACTGAGGATGTCAAGTACTAAATGAACTCTAAGCTACTGGAGATAAAACCAGAGTTTAGATTTAGAGCAAATAATTTATATTACAGGAGATGTGGAGAAAGAGCAAAAGGAGATTGTGAACAATGAGAAAGAAATGTGACATTATCCATAACATGTATTGGATAGCTGCTGTATACATAGAGTGTGGTTGTATTTGACTAGCTTAAGAGCAAATGAAAGGTAAACAAATGATAATTTTCAGAGAGATCGTAAATGTGTAGGGTTTTTGTTACATGATGTAGAAAAACAATTTACACTCATAACAGAGTAAATGAGACCAGTCCTAAACCACAAAATTGTGACATTAGGTTACTTAGCAGTAGCAATTGTTGGAGTAAAGAAAAAGATATTGAGTCTCTAGCTGATGGTAAAACCGTATGAAGACAATATATTGCTTCTGTCTCATAAATATTTATTGGAAAGCAGGACCCCCAGTCTTGAAGCACTCATTGATTTGGGAAGATAATCAAGATGTAAGTGAAGCATAAGTAGATTGTCTGGAACAAATTACTGAAACTGGTACATGACAGACTGTCTGTCACAAGGCATGAACAAAGGAGAAGTCCAATTACAAGAACTGGGTAACGAAATCAAAGTATGGTGAAATCAAAGTGAACTGTTAGTCAATAAACAGCCTGCAACAAACTATTGGACACAATCAGAATGAACTATATTATGCTAACAACCACACTTTATATGTTTAGTGTAAAGAATGAGTTTGCAAAGGTGTAACTGAAACTTATACTCAAAATGTTAGAATTAAGGGGAAATAATCTGAGAAAAAGAATAATGAGTTAATTAAGGCCAAAGAGTCAGAAAACATTGCACTCTGGGGATTTGAGAGGAAAAAAATCAGATATGAGGATGGAAGAACTTTCCAGAAAGGCTGAATTTGGATCCAAGAGAGTCCTGGCACTCTATCACAAAGGACAATTTGGTCTAGATGGCCATTCTCCATGAACTGCGACAGAAAGCTAAACAATTGATATGACTGTTTATTCAGTGATTGGTAGAGCCTTAAAAGAGGGAAAATTGAACTTGAGCTTGCTCAGTATTACAAAGAGACCATATCTTAGGCAAATTAGGAATAGGACACAGATATACTTTATGGTTGGATAATGGAAGACTGAGTAAGAAAAAGACATGGGTTCATTCCATGATTTATATAATAATATTATAAACCTGAAATTTATAAGATTTTAAACACAGAAATAAACTTATTTTATTTTAAAAACACTAAATGATTCTGACAAAGCTAATGAATTCATTTAGAGAAGGGATACAATGGGAACATAAGCACAATGACTTTATTCACAAGCCCAAAATCTGTTCCAAAGTTCAACATGAGTTTCAAAATCTGGCACCATCCTCCTTCTCTATTCCTCTCCCTTCTTCTATTTGCCATGCTCAGGCCAATGAAAAAAGTCAGATTTTCTACCAGATTATCTTCTAACTTCCATGTCCACTCAAATTTTTCACATCTTCAGTTTCTCCCAAATCTGGCTTTCACTGGAGGGTTTGTCCCTTACCATGTATTGTAAACCTGAAATATGGGACTTATGCTAGACTTCTCCCTTTCCTTCATTCACCACCAATCCTTGCTCACTATAATGTTCTAAACAGCTTTAATTGGTATACACTAAGCTGTATACACTTAAAATGTTCAATTTTTTAGTTTTGATATATGTGTATACTTGTGAAACCGTTGACACAATCAAGACAATGAACAAACAAATTGCCCCCAAAAGTTTCATCATAATTATCCCCATTGTAATCCCTCCTATTCACCCCTCCCAATCTATTCCTAAGTAGCCACTGCTTCCAGTCACAAAGTATGAGATTCATTCCTCTTATAGCATGTATCAGCAATTTATTTTTTTTCCCCACTTAATGCTGAGTAGTATTCCACTGCTTGTTTACCCATTCATCAGTTAGAAGGCATTTGGCTTGTTGCCAGTTTTTATCTATTACAAATAAAACATGTCATTAAATGGACATATGTTATCAATTCTCTTAAGTGAAAACTGAAAAGTTTGTTTACCGTTTTTTAAAAATCTGCCAAATTGATTTTGAAAGTGGTTACATCATTTAAACCTTCATTTAGACTGCTGGAAGTTCCAATGCTGAGAGCTGGTTCCTCAGTATCCTCCACAACATTCGGTGTAGTCAGTCTTTGTAATTTGTACGTTTTAATAGGTCTCTAGTTGTATATCATTGTGGATTCAATTTACATCTCCTTATGGACAAATGATTTTGAGAATCTTTCTGAGTGCTTGTTTGCAATCCTGTACATTTTTTGGTGAAGTGTCTATACAAATTTCTTGTTTTTGTTTAGAATAAGGTTGATTGTTTTCTTGTTATTGAGTTTTGAGAATTCTTTACAAATTTTGAATATAAGCCCTTTATATACTTGCATGAATGGCAAGTATTTTCTCCCAGTTTGTGGCTAGTTTTTCATTCCTTTGCTAATTTGAAGAGCAAAGTTTTAAGTTTTCATTATGTCCAATTTATCAAATTATTGTTTTATGACTGATGCTTTTGGTATTGTATCTAGGAAATCTTTGCTTAACTCAAGGTCACAAAGATTTTTCTCCTTTGTTTTCTATTAAAAGTTTTATAGTTTTAGCTTTTAGATTTCTGTCTGTCATTCATTTTAAGTAATTTTTGCATATGATGTAAGGATTGAAATTCACCTTAATACACATGAATAACTAATTGTTCCAGTGCCATTTATTTAAAATATTGTATCCTTTATCAAAAATTAGTTGTTCATATATGTTTTGATTATGCTACTACAACACTGTCTTCATTATGGTAGCTTTATAAAAAATCTTGAAATAGACTAGTGTTACTCCAACTCGTTCATTGTTTCAATTTTGTTTTGGTTATTCTATACCCTTTACATTTCCAAATAAATTTTAAAATCAATTTACCAATTTTTATCATAAATGCCTACTGAGATATTGATTTTGGTTTCATTAAATTTATAAATCAATTTGGGGGGCATTGACATATTAACAATAATGTCTTCTAACCCAAGAACACAGTATATCTCTCCAATTTTTGTCTTCCTTAATTTCTCTCAGCATTATTGCATAGTTTAAAGTGTATAGAACTTTCACATTTTGGTCAGATTTATCCATAAGTATTTTGTATAAGTTGTATACTATTAGAAACAAAATTTATTTTTTCAGTTAATTTCTAATTTTTGTTGCTTAATTTTTGTATGTTGATCATCTCTTGCAAACTTGCTAAACTCAATTATTAGTTCTAGTAGTTTTTTGTGTATTCCATCAGATATTCTACACAGACAATCATGTCATCTGCAGTTAAAGACTGTTTTATTCAGTCTTTTCAATATGAGTGTCTTTCATTTATTTTTCTTGCCTGATTACACTGGATAGTATCTCCAGTACAATGTTGAATAGAAACGATGAAAGTGAACATCTTGTCTTGCTCTTTATTTTTTTCTTTCTTGCTCTTGGCCTTAGGGGGAAAACATTCAGTCTTCTACTTAATCATACATTAAGTATGATTTTAGCTGTAGGTTTTTAATAAGTGCCCTTTACATACCTAGTTTGCTGAGAGTTTTTAGTGGGAATTGGTGTTACATTTTGTGAAAGCCTTTTTTACATCAAATTAATTGAATTATTTTTTTCTGTTTAAGTGTCTTAATACAATGAATTTGTTAAATGATTTTTGAATGTTAAACTAACCTTATATTCCTGGGATAAACCCTGCTTAGTCATAATATAAATTTCTCCTTAAGTACTATTTTAAAGACAACCCACAAATTTTGACGTGTTGTATTTTATTTTCATTCATTCCTAAATATTTCCTAATTCTCTTTTTGATTTCTTATTTCACCATTGGATTATTAAAAGTAAGCTAATTATTTTCCAAATATTTAAGATTTTCTAGAGATATTTCTATTATTGAATTCTAATTTCATTCCATTGTGATTAGAGAAGATATTTTGTATTAGAGAAGATATTAAATTTGTTGATAATTTTTATATGTCCAAAAATATTATCTACTTTAGGAAACATTCTGTGTGCTCTTGAAAATAATGCATTTTCTGTTGTTATGGATAAAATATTCTATACATTTTGATTAGGTTAAGTTGATTGATGGTGGTGTTCAAATGAACCCATTTGACATTGAATGATTTTCTTTATCCTTGGAAATATTTTTTCCTCTGAAATCCACTTTTGCTGATTTTAATATAGTCACTCTGGCTTTCTTTTAATGGGTCTTAGCACAACATTTTTTCCCCATCACTTCACTTTTAGTTTATTTTTGGGGGAGGGGGTCTTTATATTATTTAGGCATCATATAATTGAATTTTGCTTTTTAATCCAGTCTGCCGATTTCAGCCTTTTAATTGGGTGTGCATAGACTATTTATATTTAAGGTCATTGTAGATATAATCGGGTCCAAATCCATTATCTTGCTCTTTGTTTTCTATTTGTGTCATCTATTTTTTGTCCTTTATTCTACACATTTTAAATTTTTTTTTGGATTAATTGAATATATTTTATGATTCTGCTTTATCTACTTTGTTGGCTTGTTAGCTAAAACTCCTTGTTTTGTTATTTTAGTGGCTGCTTTAGATTTATAGTATACAATTTTAGCTCATAATCATCTATCTACCTTCAAAAGATGTTTTACCACTTTACATA
>NW_006437736.1:13829192-13848443 GCF_000325575.1 Pteropus alecto | reverse complement strand
CCCAGTTATTCTTCAGTAGCATGTTGTTTAATCTTCATGTATTTATGGGTCTTCTTGATTTCTTTCTCAGTTGATCTCTAGTTTCAAAGCATTATGATCAGAGAATATGATTGGTATGATTTCAACCCTCTTAAATTTGTTGAGGCTACTCTGTGTCCCAGTATGTGGTCAATTCTTGAGAATGTTCCATGTGCACTAGAGAAGAATGTATAAGCAGCTGTTTTGAGATGGAAGGCTCTGTAAATGTCAATTATGTTCAGTTGGTCTAATGTGTCATTTAAGGATGTTATTTCCTTATTAATTTTCCATTTGGATCATCTGTCCATATCCAACAGTGAGGTATTTGTCTCCTACTACAATAGTGTTTTGGTCTGTTTCTCCCTTTAGTTCTGTTAGTAATTGCTTTACAGATTTCGGGGCTCCCTGATTGGGAGCATAGATATTAATAAGTGTTATGTTTAGGTTTTAAATTTTTTTAAATTTCTTTAAACATTCTTAAGGTTTAGTCTAGGACACTGTTTTGTTATTAAATAACAATTTGATATTTGGGGTCTTGCCATTATGACTTATTTGGTGGGATCAAGGCAGCATTTAGTCTAGAGCTAGTTATTCTCCACCTTTATGGCAAGACTATTCTGTATACTCTACCCAATGCCCCATGGTTTTGTCAGTTTTCCATATTGGATAAATAAAACAGTTACTCTTCCTGGCTCTACTTGGCCCTGTGTGAGTGCTGGGCAGTGTTAACTCTAAACCTTTCATCATTCTTTCCCCAGGCTCAGTACTCAACTGAATACACAAAGGTACCTTCTGTAGATCTCCACTGCATTCATTTATCTCTCTCTCTTCTCCTCTCCTCTCTTCACCTCCTCTCTCTCTCTGTCTCTCTCTCCCCAAACCCCTCTTAGCTCTCTCCTCTATGGGACTCATTTATGGAAACTCTAGCCACCTTCGTCTCTTAGATTCTCAGCTTCTTCTTCCCAATTCAGGGACTTTGATGACTGTCTGGGTTGCCTGTTCCATGTTCTGGAAACCTAAGGCAGTAAACTAAAGCAGTCATGGGACTGAATTTGTTAATTTCTCATCTCTCATGGATCACTATCCTTTGTTGGCTGATGTCCAGTGTCTTGAAAATCATTATTTCACATATTTTGTCTGTTTTTCTGTTGTTTCAGGTAAGACCATAAATACACTTCCTTTTTCTTTATTTTCAATGGAAGCACAAATTTTTTGCTCATTAAGATTTTTATCTTTGTGGGAGAGAAAAAAAATGGCATAGATAGAGGCTCTGTTCATCCCTCTGGCAACCAAATCAAAGTTGTGACAGGAACAAGGAGCAAACAGCAAGGAAAATCGCCTGGGATCTAGATGAACAAGCCATACAACTAAGGAGAAATCTAAGAAATCACCCTGCAACAGCAGAAGGTAGAACAGGGCTTGGATGCGAGGCTACTTGGTACAGAGCAGCTGAGTGAGAGGGGCCTGCAGCAGTGGCAGCGGCAGCCAGCAGCTGCACACGCCTCTTAAAGGGGCCATGTCCACAAG
This sequence comes from Pteropus alecto, assembly GCF_000325575.1. Classification (NCBI taxonomy): domain Eukaryota; kingdom Metazoa; phylum Chordata; class Mammalia; order Chiroptera; family Pteropodidae; genus Pteropus; species Pteropus alecto. The sequence goes on along the minus strand of NW_006437736.1, from coordinate 13,846,898 downwards.
CGATCTTTCATGGTGACAGACCTGCTCACTCTGAGCACCAGTGCCTGCCTGGCTGCGCAAGGGGCACCAGAGACTTACAGAGGGATACTGAGTTGTTGAATTGAGGGCTGAGGCAAGACTTGCTCTGTACAGAAGTGCTGGTGGTATCCCTTGTTCCTCTGTAGAGCCCTCTCCACTTCCAGTGTGCAGACACAATGCCACCATAGCAGAGATGTCATCAAACTGGATAACAGAGGTCGCTCCACCCAGAGGATTCCCTGAAACTCTGCCTTCCCCAACTCACAGCCCCACCCAAGCCACATTCAGGTGTGTCTTTACTTAGTTAGGTGCCCCTTGCTGAGCAGCGCCTAGACTCACACTGATGGCAGTTGGCCTCAATTTCTGGTGTGGCCTTTTGAGGCAACTATAAGCACAGCATTGGTAGATTGCTTGCTGAATCTTAACAGGTGGCCCTGGAGGGCTAGAGGCATGGGCTAAATTTGGCCTGTAGCTTAACCCCTCTCAGGACTGTACCACTGGACACCTACCACACAAAACCGCAATAATAAGACAGGGAAGCTTAAGAGCTTTGCTTAGTACATAGAAACAGACACAGAATGGGCAGCCAAAATGGGAAGACGAAGAAGCAGGAACCATATGAGAGAACAGAGCAGAGATCCGGATATAATGGAATCAAGCAATCTAACATGCGGAGTTCAAAGCACTGGTTATAAAAATGCTCAATGAACTTATGGAAAGTGTAGATGAATTCAATAAGAACTTCAACAAAGAGAATAAAGACATAATAAGGGAAATGGAAATCATAGAGGGAACCCGTCTGAAATGAAGAACACATTATCTGAGATGAGAAGTATATTAAATGTAATAAATAAAGTGAATAAAGGAGAGGATCACATGACCTATGTAGAGGATGGGAAAGCCAAGGACACTCAATCAGAATGGCAAGAAAAAAGAAGCCGAGAACTATAATAATAATTTAAGTAGCCTATGGGACACTATTAAATGTAAAAATATCGGTGTCATAGGGGTACCGGAAATAAAACAAGATGTTGAAGAGCTATACAAAGAAATAATGATGGAAAACTTCCCTAACCTGGTGAAGGAAATAGACATAAATCTCCGGGAAGCTTGGAGAGTCCCAAGAAAGAAGAACCCAAGGAGGCCCACGCCAAGACACATCATAATTAAAATGCCAATGGTAAAATACAAAGAGAGAATCCTAAAAGCAGCAAGAGAAAAATAGTTACATAGAAGGGAGCTCCCATAAGAATGGCAGCTGATTTCTCAAAAGAAACTATGCAGAACAGAAGGGCTTGGCACAAAATATTCAATGTGATGAAAACCCAGAATCCACAACCAAGATTACTTTATCTAGAAAAGCTAACATTTAGAGTTGAAGGACAGATAAAGAGCTTACCAGACTAAAATAAGCTAAAAGAATTTATCACCCCCAAGCCAGTATTACAGGAAATGTTAGAGGAACTTCTTTAAGAAGAGAAAACATGTATCAAAAACAGAAATAAAGAATGATAATAACTATATTCCTATCAACAAGTACCTCAAATAGAAAAGAATTAAGTGCTCCAATCAAAAGGTAGAGTGGCTGAATGGATAAGAAAACAACACCCCTACATATGCTGCCTACAAGAAACTCACTTCAGATTAAAAGACACATGTGGGGAGTCACTTATGGACACGTGAAATCGTATAACAAGAAACAAGGATATTTGTGTACTTGGCAACAATGTAAGAAGTTGAGATTGTAAAGCGCTGGGAAAAACCGGGAGGTAACTGTTCACATAGCAATCACTGCAAATTCCTTGCTACAGTTTAGCAGAGAGTTCTGAGTTGTGAGAATCTCATTGTTCTACTAGATAAGTAATCTGGCTAACCTTGGGTCTTGACTGGGGTGTTCTCATTGCGATGCTATAAGTAGTGTGTTCTAAATAAACTCGGGACACAGCTTGAATCTGCGCTCCCTCCTGCAATTCTGTCTGTCTTCTTTCTTTTCCTCAGTCCATGCTCCCCCTTTCAGGTACCCTCAAAAGGAAGGGGATGGAAAAAGATATTGCCTTGATGGACCTAGAGGATATTATGCTGAATGAATTCATTCAGATAAAGACAAATATCACATAATTTCATGTACGTGTGGAATCTAAGGAACAAAATCAACAACAACAGCAACAACAAAATGGGAATAAACTCATAGATACAGAGAATATGTAGAGAGATACTAGATGGGAGGGAGATTGGGGGGACAAGAAAAAGACAAAGGGATTAAGAGATACAAATGGATAGTTGCAGAATAGACATGGAGATGTAGAGTGTAGCATGGGGAAGATGGTTAATAATGTAATAAATATGTAAGAGGGAAGAAGGGTAGTAGATTTAGTGGGGTGATTACTTTGTGAGTTATGTGGATCTCTGATCACTATGCTATACAACTGAAACTGGTATATTATTATATGCCACTATAATTGAAAAAAAAACTCATTGAATTGTATTTCAATAAAGATGAGAAAAATAGATTTTTACCTTTGCACCAGTACCATTTTTTTAATTAGGCTCATACTTTTAGTAGATTTTTGAAATAACATTCTACTTTTGCTGCACTTACTCTTACCATTATTTCTATTTCCACCCTTGTCTGCAATCATCCTCAATATTACCACCAAGGTAATATAGATAATACACAAAACATCTTGATACTCTTATTTTTAAAACCACTTAATGTCATTATATATCTTCAATATAAAGTTCAAATTTTTTACCGTGGATTATAATGTCCTTCTTCGTGTAGCCTTTGTTTACTTCTGCAACAATAATAGCATCATCAACAACATTTACTACAATACTACAATAACAAAAAATTGAGTACCTACCATTTGTCAGGGGCTGGTGGATGTCTTGTTGAAAAAGAAGACACAGTTTCTATCCGTGATATATTAAGACTAGCAAGTAAGATGAACAATAAATAATCACAAAGAGTATGAATTATAATCTTCAAAGTATAGGTTACCATAGTGCCTATTTTCTCAAATAATCAAAGGTTAGAGTAATTTTTCCTAGTGAAGTGGTGTTTAAATGAAACATTATATATAATGTTAGCTCAGTAAAAAATAGAAGGGGGAATGCAGAAGAAATAATGCATGTAAGAGCTTTGGCTTGCCCACGAAATGGAAAGAAGTCAGTGTGCACATGTTGACTGGATTCTCCTTGGAAGATTGGATTTCCCCAGTTCTGGTGTACCACTAACACCAGACAATATTTATACCATCGTGAGCTATATATTTTTTATGTTTTTACATGCTTTTATTCTTTTGTATGTGCTGTTTTTTAAGTTCTATGATCCCTTTATCTTCTTTCCTTTTGACAAAGTCCTTCTCATATTTTAGGACATAATTTAAGCATCTTTTTACAGAAAAGAGTTTTCTGGCTGTTCATTCCTGTCTCCCAGTCGATATGACCATGTCTTTCTTTCTTTTTCAGTTTGCGCTTTGAACCTATTTCCATTATTGTTATTATATCTGACACCCTTACTCAAATTTGAGTTATTTATAGCTGAAATAATGTCTTATAAATTATTATTTTACCATTTGTAGAATTCGTAATACTCATGACTAATTTTATTGCTGCTCTCCATTCCATTAGAAAAAAATGCAAGTGCTTTCTAGACAATATATGCAAAATTATTTATCAGATACATTTAATTATGGAAATAATATTAAAATTGGTTTGATAAAACATTATTTAATTATATTTTGCCTATTTTACTTTAGTGTTCTTTTTAGTCTACTTTATTTACAGCTTGTTTGTTTGTTTTTTATATTTTAGAGCATTACACAATTACATTTTCTCATTTTCTGACCTACAATCAAATAACTTAAACAGAATTATTTTTTTAAAGTATCAAATTAGGTAAACCCGAAATGCAAAAATTATACATATGACAATTAATTCACAAAATAAAATTTACCAAGACGAATTCTAAGATTTTAGGAACAGCCAATTGAGAGATATCTGACAAAATTTAGCAATCAACTATTTACATATCCAAAGACTAATCTATCTAAACTCCCAAACCAGAAGTTTTAAAGTTTTTGTTAAATCCTCACTGGATGAAGGAGAGAGTGACATTCAAACCTACCCAGCCTTAATTCCAAATACTGGGCTATTTCTTTACTCTGCAACCGAATAGGAAGCATCTCAGTTTGTCAAAAACCTAAGTATCAACATTGTGTGCCATTATGCACATAAGAAGGCTAATTGTTCATTAGTTAAAAAACAAGTAGTCATTAAATTATATCCACACTATTTCCCCTAGCTCACCAGCTCTTACTGCAATCCCAAATATGCAACCCGTGTCACATAGTGACAGGCCATATTACACACACACACACATATATGAATATATGTATATATACACATGTGTATATGTATACACACATATATGTACATGTGTGTGTATATATATGTACACACAATACTAAGTACAAATGGCAATTAACAGTCCTTGCAAAAATTCATTTTCAGTTGAAGCTATGGCTCCTATGCCTTGGGATGGTTTTAGACTTCAAAACTGAAAAATACTGCTAAAATTTCACTTCCTTAAGACAAAACTTGATTGCTTGTTCAGTTTAGTTTTCAATCTAAAAATGGCAGTAAGGTAAGTATAAAAAAGCAGCCAACTGAGTGTAATTTTTCTCTCCAATTTGGCCAAGCTATTTATTGAAGTTACTGCTAACTAGGCTAGAAAATCTGTGGTGCCTTCCAATGTTTCTTGCCTACCTGACTATCCATGTGCATGTTTCATATTGTGTCAACAGAGCCTGTACCTCGAGGGTCGGCTGCTTGGCAGCCCTAGCTGCCTCTGCAATAACCTTGTGATACAGGCCTTTTCCCTTTTTATTAAAGCATGACTGAAAGTTTTCTAAAAAGGGAGACAGTTGCAAAAGAGCAAGGAAAGATGTTGGAGACCCAAACCATGAAATATGGGCATCCCCTAGAACTAAAAGGCCGTCATCTTTCGAGCTCACAGTTGTAGTAAGAATACAGGCTGGCCATCAGGAAAGCCATATATCTTGTGCTAAACAATGTCCACTACAAATATGGTCCTGCCATCTGGTGTGACTATTTAGAGATGTTTTTGGTGTGACTATTTAGAGATGTTTTTGGAAAAGACTCATTTTCAAGGAATTAGTGAATTTTTTCTCTATCTTCAAGGAGGAAGACGTGAAGGAGGTGGAAGGTTAATGCATACAGCATAGAGGAATATCAAAGCTTTCAGAAGAACTACACTCAGTTGGAGGATTTCAAATCATCTGTGCTATCAATGCTACATACCAAAACACTGGAAAAGTCAGATTTCTTTTGACTTAGGGACACATAAACATAGATGTTGCTTTTGCTGCCCTTTTTGCCCAGTCTCTGTGATTCATTCTGCTCACCAGGCACAAGCACTTCATTTGTGTCCTGAACCTCACTGCTGGCCTCGTCAGGGCATTTTGAGGGACTCTAAATTTTCTGAAGGGGCCTCATCTGCTAAGCAGGTAAAGTTTCGACAAGACTGGAGCTTGAGTGCCATCTTGCCACTCCACATTATCTCCACATCAAGTCCTGTCTTTAGAGTAGGGTCATTTTCTTCATTCCTATACCTTTACGGTTTTAAATAAACCCAGGATGGAAGGGAACCTGAGCTAGAATTGTGATATCGACATGTAAAATGGACTTTTGAATGTGCATTTTTGGATGTAGAGGTTTTATGTTGCTTCTTTTGTGCCTTTTCTTTGGTAATTTTCAATACTTCCTGAGCTTTTGCATGATCCTCTTACTCTGGAGAACTTTTTAAAGTATGTAACTGAGCTTTCAATGTATTTGCCTGAGAAGAAACTTTGACTATTCTGCCTCTGCTGTGAGCAATATTTGAAACCTTAAACACGGTATTTCTTTTCTGGCTTTCATTTTGTTTTTTCCCATCCACTTTATGGTTAGGTTTCAATATTTTGCTCACAGTAGTTATACTTTAATTTCTCCATTTTTAGAAGAGTCACTTGCACTGCAACTTTTTCTAATTTCTTTTTTTCCAACAATAACAACACTATTTTTACATTTGTCACACAGAATTTGCTTGGGTCGTAGTCCAAAACAAAGTGCAGAAATTTGAAATATTCAATCCAACAACAGTATATGAGTTAATATTTCCCCTTAATTTTGTATATCTGTAGTGAATTTTTCTCAATTTCTTTGGTTGGTTTATGTCTTGTATTGAAGAAAACATAAGTATGAAAGGGAACCTCACTCTTTTAATGACTTCCCTTTTTGGGTTGACTCCACCTCCATTATACAGCCTTTCTGGGATTTTTGTGGAAGTGAGATGATTTTTAGAGTTCTTAGTGGTCCTCTTCTTTAGTAGAACATTTCTAGAGAATGATACCAGAAGATTTAGAAATCATAAGACTTTGGAATGGACAAACTCACAATGGCGCCACATGAAAACTCTGGATCTGCTGGTAAAGCTTGTCATTTATTCTACATTTATCTTTTAATGGAGTATAGCATTATTCTGATAGTCAGTGGATCTGATTCAATAGTGATTGTTATCAGGAGAGTAAGGAATGGGAAAAGGGCATTAAGTTTATATGGCAGGACCTCGTATCTGCCATAGATATGTGTGATATGGATTACATTTAGCATCCACTTTGTAAAACTACTAAGGTGAAATTAAGTAAAGAACTGAAATCAACTGAAATGTATTGAGTATAAAAACCATAGTTGTTAGAAAAGTTAGAACATATAGGAATGATTATTAATTGAAAGTTAATTACTTAGAGAAAATTTAGAATAACACTCCTGAGTGTTGAAATCTACTTTGTGATTTAGATAGATGTGTTAAACTCATTTAGAATTTTCACATTTTTTTTCAAGCTTTTTTTATTGAAGTATAACATATCACATGAAAGCACAAACCATATGTGCAAAGTTCAGTGACTTATCCAAAAATGAGTGCTATTGCATGGCTACCACAGCATTTTTATTTTTAAATTAGTGTCAGGTTAGTGTAGGAAGGAGAAATAATAGCTGAGAGTGATAACAGCTGTAAAGTGCATTTTATGCTGTATCTGCAGATGAGGTCCAATATTTGGGTTTTTCCAACATAAACATTGTTACTTTATTCCATCAATGTATTGTTTGGCTGCTATTTAACAGGCACTATTTCAGATACCAGTTAAACTATGGTGAACATGATAGATATAATTCATTCCCTCATGGAATTTACCATCTAACAATGTGGATCAGGTAGCTTGGTGTCAGGAATATCAATAGTTGAATATTGCTCTGTGTCGTCAGAGAAAACTACCCACTTCTAAGTTTCATTAATGCCTTTTCAATTTTCAAGGTTTTAAGCCAGCTCTTGCAATTCTTTTTCTATCTCCAATTCTCTTCTAATTACTCCCCCCAAGGCTGCCTATAAACATGAACATTTTCAAAGCTATTTCACTGAGGCTATATGACCTTGGGTATGAGTTTTTTTCTGTCTGCCTTGCCAGTTAAAAGGAAAGGTTTTCTGCCTTGGTTTGACCTTTGTTAATCTTGAACCTCTGAAATCATTTGCCTTCTCCAAAGTCTCTTTTTTGGGAAGAATATACTTTTGCCTTCTCTCTTATTTTTTCACAGACTTTAGAAAATATTTTGTCCACATGAGTCCTTTCATTATTGCTGTGGTCTCAGTTTTCAGTGCCTGTTTGATTACCAGTTCTCTTGGTGAGTATTTTGTCAAATCTACTTGCAGCCTTAGCCCACTCTGATGAGAATCATTGAAAAGCAAATAATTCTCCTGAAGGCCAAATAGTATCTAAAAACATGCTTTATGGTTTCAAAAGATCAGATATTAAATGCACAAAATAAGAACCTAATCATATGACACATAAAAACTGAATAAAATAATAGTATAGTTTCCCCTAAATAAAATAAACTCCCACAGGAGAAAAAAAAATGCATTTTACTTAAAGATTTGAATTAACATCTAACTAAAAAATGAGGAACAATACAGAGGAAGAGAAACCTTAGAATTATTGAGATAAAAGAGAATTTTGGAAACAAATAAATTCAAATACAAAAATTTACCTTGAAATGTATTGAGAAAGTTCAGATATGTGTATCAGTGCAACCACTGGTTCCTCTGTTAGCTAAAATAATCATTAGATGGTAGCTGAGATATTTGGGAGAGGTATGGGGGAGAGGGAATTTATTTCATGGTAGGAGATAATTAAAACATATCTCCATCTTGACTTCCATTTAAGTAGACACATTTCTGTCAGATTTCAACTAGTATTTTTAAAATGTATGTTATTTTACACATATGTGTGATATAGGTGTAAAATTCCTTATAACTGTTCTTTTCATCCTCACCATCAGCCTTCTTTCTGTTTATCTTGGTATTTTGAAGAAACTTTTGTATCTCATCCTTTTAAAATTTTTTACTGTCTTATTTAAATAGTAAACTCTACATGAAGTTTCTATAAATTGACATTATAAAGAATATCAGCCATAAAATGACATCAAATAATATTGTGTTTACTAGCTTTACTGGTTTATGTCATTGTTTAATTTGAAACCTGTGATATTAATGTTTGTATTTGAATTCCTATGACATAGTGTTAATTCTCCTATTATACTATGGATGGGTCCAGGAATGTTTCTCAAACCTGGCTTTGGAAAATAAATAGGTAGTCTAAAGAATGATAATTCTCTCTTTGCTCTTTGGATACTGACCAATTGCTACTTTTACCCATTGTTTCAGGAGGAACAGACAAGGAGCTGAGACTGGTGGCTGGTGAAAACGAGTGTACTGGGAGAGTGGAGGTGAAAGTCCAGGGAGAGTGGGGAACTGTGTGTAATAATGGCTGGAACATGGAAGAGGTCTCTGTGATTTGTAGGCAGCTAGGATGTCCAACTGTTATCGAAGCCCCTGGATGGAATAATTTCAGTGCAGGCTCTGGACGAATTTGGATGGATCACATTTCTTGTCGAGGGAATGAATCAGCTCTCTGGGACTGCAAACATGATGGATGGGGAAAACATAACTGCACTCACCAACAAGATGCTGGAGTAACCTGCTCAAGTAAGACTTGCATAAGTCAAAGCCTCTACGTGAAATGTTTTGTGGGAAAAAATATGTAGATGGGCTAAAAACAGAAAAGAGCCAGTTTTCTGTAAGTAATCTAGTCTACATGTAAAATTAACCAATCCATTGCTAAAAGACCAGAAAATGCATGACAAAGCTCATATTTTAAAAATATATGAAAAGAGATTCTGAACATTTTAATCAATAAGAAAGTGACTAGTTTCAATTTTATATTCAGTAACCTGACTATAGCCTACTACTCTTACATAAAAAATCATGGTATCTAAGTGACATGCTGCTTTCATGCATTGACCCATAAATCATTAACAATCATTTTGTCCATTAACCTATTGATAATTAACCTATTAAATCAAGAAATAAATATTCTTTGTTGGAGGAAAGATGTTTCACAAAGCATAATTGCTATTTCCAGTATACAATGCTATTCATATCATTTCCATTGTGGTTTTAATTTAAAAAACATTTTATAAGTTTTATCTCAGTTGACCTTACAATAACTCAGAAAGTTATGTGTCAGACCTTTTTTCTGACAAATCTTAAGGTTATTTTTCTGACCCAGTTCAGATTCCTTGGCTCCCCATTTTTCCTCGCTCACTTCATTGATCTTTAAGCAACCCTCTCACCTTCCAGTCTCTCCCTTAGAGACCATCACCTCTATAAGACAGATTTTAGAAAGGACTAATCTCTACTCAGGTATTGTGGTAATACAGGCTAGTATCTAGAAAACTGCTGGACTAAATTTCAGTTCATCCACTCATTAATGTTATTATTTTGAGCAAATTTTTAAAGCTTTCTAAACTTCAGTTTCTCATGACTCAGTGATAGAATACATATAAAGCTACTAGTACATTGTCTGGTATGTAATAGGTGTTAAAAATTTTCCTTATGGCTCACTGCATCTCGTTACCTTGACAACTCAATTCTCTTTATTCTTCCTTCTCTTTCTCTTTCCTTCTCTTTCTCCTTCCTCCCTCCTCTCTGATTCCTCCCCTCCTCCTCCCTTTCTCTTCCTCCTCCTCTCCTCCTCCCTCTTTTTTCTTCTCTTCCCTCCTCCTCCTCCTCTTTCTTCCTCTTCTTTTTGTCTTTTGTTAATCATCATTCAAGGAATATAACTGTATTAATCAATGTTACCCCAATAGACTTAATTAAAAAAAAATTATAACAAATCTTGCCAAGCTCTTAACCGTAATTATGTCTATAGAGTTGACTTTTTAAGCTAAGACACAGTGTAGTACTTTTAATTCTTGTTTTCTATTTTTTTATGCTTAAGGATGGAGTTAATCAAACTTGTTTTTTCACGTTTATACATCTAAAAGTCCAACTGGTATGTAATAATAGGAATGCATAGCCACTCAAATTACTAGTTTCATGAGGTTTCAGAGTCTGCATTTTGGAGACTCTCCACACAGATTAACGCTCAATCCTCAGATCTTCTGCCTCTAGGGGAATTTTTTTATTATCACATGCACGGGGGTAATATACCACAACAGCAAAGAGAATAAACACTGGTGCTCTACTACTTTTTTTTTTTCTATGTACTGGCTCTATTATTTTCTAGGTGTTTGATCCTTGCCAATTATTTAACCTCAGTTTGTTTACCTGGAAAGTAGGAATAGTGGCAATAACACAGATTTCTTAAAGCTGTGAAGACTAAAGAGAGAACATATCTGATACACTTGGAACAGCATATTTTAATTGTGAGCTATTTTTATTATTAATTGTTTATAATCAAAAATCTTGTTACGTGAAGGTCTTTGCCTGGAGTTTAGAACTTTTAAAATTGAATTACTTTTTCAAAGACAGGCTTCTAAACAGTTTTTATTTTTCATGTGTCCCAAAATTTCATCCCAAATCTCCTTTTCTCAGGTATCTTTGTCCTCATAGAAAATTTAAAGTATAGTATACAAAGAAAATTTTCTTTATGAAAAAGCTTTTCTTTGCTAAAAATGGTATCAGACACTTCGGGGATAAAAAAAAAATTTTTTTTTATTTAAACAGGAAATTGGTAAGAAATAAATTATTTTGATTGATTTTTGTCCTCAATTGCTAATAGTTTGGTATACCACAGGGTGCTCTTGCAAAATATTATGCATGATTATACATTTTATTTTTCTTTTTTGCATTTTCTAATTTCAAATTCAACTTTAGACAATTAGACATGCTCTGAGCTGTTTGTAATAAAGATTAAAATAAAGATTTTAAATGTTCAATAAATGACCAGTTAATCATTTTTACTACTTTGTTGTTTGAACCAGTTTTACTTTTTCTAGTTTTTTAAGTTACTAATTTGAGTTAATTTTATCTATTTCTATATAAGAGAGTGTTTGTTCTCTCCTCGTAAAAGAATGAAAAAAAAACGGAAAGTAAATTTAATCTGTAAAACATTTTCTTTGGTAACTAGATAAAAGTCTTATTAACTTGTTTTTAAAAGATTAAAATTCTTCAATATGTGAAGATGGGCAGTATGCAAAATGAGGCACCATTTTAAGGACATAGTGAAATCCCAAGTGTCCCGAGGAATCTTATTTTCTAAAATTCCTTCTGAATGAATATCACTTTGAACTCTGGTCTTTTCTCTGCTCTAGATGGATCCAATTTGGAGATGAGGCTGATGAATGGAGGAAACCGATGTCTAGGAAGAATAGAGATCAAATTCCAAGGACAGTGGGGAACAGTGTGTGATGATAACTTCAAAATGGATCACGCTTCTGTGGTTTGCAAACAACTTGAATGTGGAAGTGCTGTCAGTTTCTCTGGTTCAGCAAATTTTGGAGAAGGTTCTGGACCAATCTGGTTTGATGATCTTGTATGCAATGGAAATGAGTCAGCTCTCTGGAATTGCAAACACGAAGGATGGGGAAAGCATAATTGCGATCATGCCGAGGATGCCGGAGTGATTTGCTTAGGTAAGAACTGGTCTGGGTTTGTTCTATTCTCCAAGAGAAGATCGGAAAAAAAAAAAAAAAAAAAGCAGTGGGGATAAGAGTCCTAAGAGGCTGAATTCTTAAATGTATTAAGAAGTCTGCTTCTTTTGCCATTTTATCATTACCTAATTTCAGGTTCCAGTTCTGATACCTGTGGAGTTTTTACAGTAACTGAAATTAGGAGTAATAGATTAGGGAGGAGGAATGAACAGTGAAATTGAAATCCAAGTAATGAGGATAGAAGGAGGTGTTCAGAGAATAGTCCAATCCCCCCCCCAAAAAAAAAAAACAAGAAAAGAAAAGAAAAAGAAAAAGAAAATAAGAAATAGCTTAATTAGTAAATTTTGCTTTCTGAATGAATTTTAAAAGCAAATCACCTTATCATGCTTTTCCTACAATAGTGTCCCTTTAGCCACACATTAACTCACCCCTTTCCAAACTATTAGTTCAAGTTCACCAAATCAAATGATTAATACAAAATTGTTTTTTTCCTATTAAAACCTCATTTATGCTACTGCTGTGGTAAGAGCAGGCACTGTGTCTATCTAGAGGGCTGGTGGGGCTGGGAGAATGAGGAAAAGGATTAAGAAAGTATAAATTAGTAGTTGATATATGGTGATGGTGATGGGGATGGAGAGCACGGCATAGGGAATGCAGTTAGCATTAATGTAACGGCAAAGTGGAAAGCCAGAGGAGAGAAAGAGCAATAGGGGGATTGTTTTGTTCTATACTTGATCAGGGGACATGAGTAATGGATTTGTATGCTCAGGGATGGCATTCTCTTTTCACTTGAGTTCCTAGTTTGAAAAAGACCTCGTATGTCTTGAACCCTATGGCACATTTATGATTAGAGTAAAAATGTCCCTGTATTAACCGAGAATCTTTTTTTCTTTCTTTCTTTTTGGGGGAAAATGAAGGAAACTCAATTCAAACTAAATTTAAACTAAGAAAATACTGACTCAGAAAACTGTGAAATTCAGGAAGTACATGAATGAATTCAAGCACTTAAGCAATGTCATCAGATTTCTTGCTCTTTTTTTATTTCTTGAATTGCTTTTTTCCTTGTTAAACAATATAACCATCTGTAGTCTGAACCACAAAGAATGAGATTGCTATAGAAAATAAGAATTTTATTAGCTGAAGAAAATGAAAGGATTTGGGGTAGAAAAAAACACAGTATGTATCTTCCATTTTCCTTTCCCCATCAAAATGTTTCTAGGTCCTCAATCAGCACATTTCTTCTCAATGTGTTTTATACATGCTGAGGAGTCATAATAAACATTATTATGGCAACAAAAATTAAAACTGCGAGAGGAAAAAACAATTTACTTATTACAGGATATTACTCAGAATCAAGTTCTGTTCTTTGAGGACTATTGATTGGGAAAAGGTGAGAGCAATAAGGGTGAGGTCCCTTTACTCTTTGCTTTGTTTTTAAACTAAGGAAATAGTCACAAAGAGGCCAGGCACATAATACCAATAAGATAATATAAGTAAGAAATACAATCAGAGATAAAAGTGAGTGTTGAGTATTGAGGCAAACTAGAGTATGTGGGTACCAGCTAAATATAGGCAAATATATATATATGAGGCAACCCTTGGTTGACCTCACAGATTGCAAGGACCTTGTCAGCTTACAATCCCTTATTTTTTATTTTTTATGCCTACCGCACCTGGTCTTCTTAGGTGGTCTCCCATCTAAGTACTAACTAGGCCAGACCCTACTTAACTTGCAAATATATATATTTAACAAAAAAACAATTCCAACAAAACTCAGTGGTGGTCAAACGAACATATCACTAGATAAAATTCAGCCCCTGGATTTCTTGTTAGGGATTCTTCCTGTAGTGCATGCTCTCTATTCTGAAAAGTCCTGTCTTCTTGCCTGATCCACTCCTTCTTCCATCTTTAATAATTTTCATTAGTAGTATATCATTGTTTGCTCTGCCTCTACCGTATCTCTCATTTTTCCTAATTCCTCTCAGATATAGCTATTTGCAGTTCCTTTATTCTTGTTTCTTTTTGTAAATTTATTTTTCAATTATAGTTGGCATACGATATTATGTTAGTTTCAGGTGTACAATGTAGTGATTAGATATTTATACAACTTATGAAGTGATCGCCCCAATAAGTCTAGTACCCATCTGACACCATACATAGTTATTACAATATTATTGACTATATTCCCTATGCTATACTTTACATCTCCATGACTGTTTTTAAAACTGCCAATTTGTACTTCTTAATTCCTTTTACCATTTTCACCCAGCTCCCAAGCCAGCTCCTATGCCCACTTCCATGTGGTGACCATTAGTTTGTTCTCTGTATCTATGAATTTGTTTGTTTTGTTCTTTGGTTTATTTTGATTTTTAGATTCCACTTATAAATGAAATCATATGGTATTTGCCTTCCTATATCTGACTTATTCATTTAGCATAATAACCTCTAGGTCTATCCATGTTTTCACAAATGGTGAGATTTCATTCTGTTTTGTTGTTGTTGTTGTTGTTGTTGTTGTTGTTGTTGTCATTGTTGTTTTGCCAAGTAACATTGTATATATGTATCACATCTTCTTTACCTATTCATCTGTTGATGGACACTTAGGTTGCATCCATATCTTAGCTATTGTAAATAGTGAACATAGAGGTACATTTATCTTTTCAAATTAGTGTTTTGGACTTTTTGGACTTTTTGGACTTTTTGGAATTGCTGGGTCATGTGGTAGTTCTACTTTAATTTTTTTGAGGAACCTCCTGTGTCTGCACCAATCTGCAATCCCACCAGCAGTGCATGAGGATTCCCTTTTCTCCTCATCCTCATCAACACTTATTGTTTGTTGATTTATTGATGATAGCCATTCTGACAGGTGTGAGGTGATATCTCATTTTAATTTGGTTTTAATTTGTATTTCTCTAATTATTATAGTTAAGCATCTTTTCAAATTATATACCTTTTACTTAGCCTCCATGTTTTTGTGCGTTTTTCAGTTTTCTTCTTACAGCCGATTTCTAGTTTCATACTCTTGTGATCAGAAAAGATGTTTGATATGACTTCAATCTTCTTCAATTTATTGAGACCGTTTTGTGGCCTAACATGTGGTCTATCTTGGAAAAGGTTTCATGTGCTTTTGAAAAGAATGTATATCCAAACAATATAAATTAAATCCATCTGGTCTAATGTGTCATTTAGGCCACGTTTCCTTGTTCATTTTCTGTCTGGAGGATCTATCCATTGATGTTAATTAGGTGTTAAATTTCTTACTATTATTGTATTACTATCGATCTCCCTTTATGTGGTACAGTCTCCCAGGTCACCTGAGCTGGGTGCTCCAGAGATGTCCTCTATGTGAGTTGTTTGTGCTCTCCTATTATAATTGAGCATCAACTGCTGATGGCTTGTCTGTGGGTGGGGTTGACTCTCAAATTGACTGGCTAGAGGACTGGCGATGACTCTATTAAATGAGCTGTTGTTCAGGAGCTTACCTCACAGAGTAGGAGTCACTTCAACAGGGCTCTGGTGCCAACCGACTTGGCCCTTCAAATGTGTCTTTTGTGGAGCTGGTTGTGTTGTGCTCTGGTGTAGTCTAAAGCCATCCAGTGGGCATATTGGTTCCGGAGTCTTTTTGTGGGGCCTCTGGTGTAAGCCAAGTTCATCCACTGTTTGTGTCTTTCTTGGGGCCTCTTGGTAGAAACTATAAAGTGATCCGTAGTTGTTTGCCACTTTTGATGGGCTTGGGGGCACTTGGGGGAGGCTACACTGTGAACAGAGGCCAGCTGCCACTTGTTCTGGGCTTGTAGCTACTTAGTTAAAGCCACATTGTAGGCCAAGACTGGCCACAATGCATATTGAGATTGGCCGTCGCTTCTGCTAGACGTTTGGGCCATTTTGTAAGCTCTACAAGGCATGTTGAGGCCAGCTGCTGCTTATTTGGGGGTTTTGGACCTTTGATAGATTTTGCCAAAGTCTACGGTGAAAGCTGAAGCAGGCCACTTTTGTGGGGAGCCACTGGAAGGAGCTCAGTTCCAGGGAGTGAGTTTGGTGAAAGGGGCACAGGGAATCACCAGGATGGGGCAAATGATGTTAGGCATGTTAATGAAGAGCACAGATTTAATACCCACCTACACCTACCCACTGGGTGGGAGGGGGCTAAACAAAGGAACAATGGCATCTGCCAACACTTCCATCCCCAGAGAGAGTTGCCCAAAGCCAGCCCTCACCCTTAAGTTAGTCAGTTTAGTTTCTCCTGTTTGTCCCTGAAGCTTTTCAAGCTGCTACCCCTTCACTGGAGTTTAGAGCAAGTGAGATTGTGAGTCTGTGCATGGGTACTTTAAGACCTACTGTGCCTCAGTTTCTAGCAGTCCATTTTCTTTCTCAGACACAATCCCCACTGTGTTTCACAGCCAGATGTTATGGGAAGTCCTCTTCCTTGCACTTATGCTTCAAGATGGGGAGTCCAGAGTGGGGCTTGGACCCCTCACTATTCAAGGGGGACCTCCTAAGCTGATGTATCTCTCTTATTTCTTAATCACCAGACCATTGATGTGGGACCTACCCATTCTGCATCTTCAACCCTCCTACCACTCTCAACGTGACTTCTTTATATCCTTACTCATAAGAATTCTGTTCAGATAGTCTTTAGATGTTTCTCAATGGTGGTTATTCTCGAATTCAGTTGTAATTTTGATGGGAGGAAGCAAGCACAGAGTTTGCCTACTCTCTCATCTTGACTGGAAGTCTCTTGTTGTTTCTTTATTACTGACTCGTTTTGTGTCCCTTTTACAGATGGAGCAGATCTGAGCCTGAGACTGGCAGATGGAGTCAATCAATGTTCAGGAAGAGTAGAAGTGAAATTCCAAGGAGAATGGGGGACAGTGTGTGATGATGGCTGGGATAGTAATGATGCTGCTGTAGTATGTAAGCAACTGGGATGCCCAACTGCCGTCACTGCTATTGGTCGAGTTAATGCCAGTGAGGGAACAGGAAACATTTGGCTTGACAATGTTTCCTGTCATGGACATGAATCTGCTGTCTGGAAGTGCATACACCGGGAATGGGGAAAGCATTATTGCAATCATAAGGAAGATGCTGGTGTGACGTGTTCTGGTAAGTTAAAACAAAAATAGAGAAGAAAAGAGCTGTGTTCTGTAAGAGTAAGAGTAAGTATGAGATGCAAGAAATATAATTTCCTGTTGGAAATTCTTTTACAGTTGTGAGAAATCTTTAATACACTCTTTATTTGACTAGTTTAGAGGGTTGTCTGACTCTTTTCTGTAATAATTATTCAGACTGCCTGGAGCTCTGAGACACAAAATGTTATAGCTCTTTTTTTAATAACTGACTTGCTCATATTTTTCTCCCATTGACAATATTGATTAACCCTTGAAATTATAATCCCATTTTTAACCAAAATTATGATCAATACTGGCTGTTAAAAGAGCCATAATTTCCAGTGTCTCATTATCTTGGAAGGATCAAGATAAAAACACATATATATCTTTTGGGAGCTAACCTCCATATGTATCTATGGCCTAAGTTTATGTTTCTTTTACAGATGGATCAGATCTGGAACTGAGACTTAAAGGTGGAGGCAGCCATTGTGCTGGGACAGTGGAGGTGGAAATTCAGAAACTAGTAGGG
>NW_006437736.1:13820488-13828614 GCF_000325575.1 Pteropus alecto | reverse complement strand
TGTGTGACAGAGGCTGGGGATTGAAAGAAGCTGATGTGGTTTGCAGGCAACTTGGATGTGGATCTGCACTCAGAACATCTTACCAAACTTTTTCCAAAATTAAACCAACAAACACATGGCTGTTTTTAAGCAGCTGTAGTGGAAATGAAACTTCTCTTTGGGACTGCAAGAATTGGCAATGGGGTGGACTTACCTGTGATCACAATGAAGAAGCCAAAATTACCTGCTCAGGTAAAATGTTCAATTCATATATTAAGTTTAATTTAAGGTCTGAAAGGACATTAGAAGCAGAGAGAAAAGTTTCTGCAGATGCACAGAGGCATGAAAAAGCATAGTATGCCCGGGCATCCTTAACTTGGGGCATCGAGTGTGATTGATAGAGTAATAAACATTAAGGCTTTTAAGGTAACATCATAGAGTATGTTAAAGTATGCTAAGTTATTAGTATTTATCCATATCTTCTTAATTTTAATAGATGGGTGATACGAAGGAATCTATCAAAGCTCTCAATGCTACAATCTCCTCAAAAGAAAAATGGTAGTAACAAAAACAGCTACCTCACAGGAATTACATATGATCAATAAGTTGTTATGATTATTATTAGTAGTAGTATCTATCTTCACCAACAGACTAAACTCTGTGACAGACTTTCTTTCCCACCCAAATGCCTAAAACATTGTAGGTGCTTAATAGTATTTGTTAAAAGGATAAGTTATAGTAGAAATAGTAAAGAAACATCAAATTATCTTGAAGACAAAGATATTTGAAATTTAATACCGTATTTGTGATCATGTCACAGATTTATTAGAAAGAGGACTTAGAAGCAAGGAGACTACTTAAGAAGCTATTGCAAAGGTCTATATAACATGATAACAAATTACATTAAAGCAATTGCAAAAAAATACTCAAAATATATATGCTGGAGGACTGACAGAGATTGGTGACTTTCCACATGTAAAGTGTATTGAGAGAGTCAAGATTCTAGGCTCTGGAGTATTTTACCTGGTTTAAAATCCCAGCCTGCACTAACTTGCTGTGTGAACTTAGCAAATTTCTACACCCTTCTTTGTTTCCGTTTCTTTTTCTGTAAAATTGGAATAATTTTAATAAATCCTCTAAGACAATTGTAAGGATAAAATGATGTTTGTTAAATATTTAGTAAAATGCCATATAATAGGCGCTCACTTAATGTTCACTATTATTATTATTATACTTATGGTAGATAAAGAAGTGGTTTAATTTCAGGTCATTCTAATTTGGTTTGGATATCATTAATTGAGTAAAGAATACAGTGGATTTGTCAATACGTAATTCATTTAATTTCAAACTCCTTAAGTTCCAGATGTCTAAGTAGATATGTTTATGAATATAAATTTAAAGAGAAAAGTGTACATGAAAACATATTTATTGGCAGTTAAGAGAAGATGTCCATTTATAAAATGGGAAAGTTGAGAATAGAACGTTCAGTCAAGGAATTCACGAGAGATTCTGTTAAAGCACTGTCAAGCAGGAAGAAGAAGAACACAGGAGAAAGAAATGTCTCATGTATCAAGTGCAACAGATATCAAAGGAAAACAAAAAGGTCTGATGTTCATTTTGAAAATATGAACTATATTGAGAAACTTTATATTAAACCATTTGAAAAAGCCCAAGCAGACTCAGATTACAGATAGAGCAAGTGGATGCGTATCATCCGTGGTCTCCAATGTTGTGAACGATGTAAGGAAAATACAGAAAGAAAAAAGTTATCCTGCCTCCAGGAATGGTTGACTCCAGGAGGCAAAATTCTGGGATTCTCTCAGATGAATTAGACTAATGAGGAATGCAGAGGTCTAGAATTTGTTATGCTCAATTCTAGGCAAAAAAAAAAAAAAGCCAAGAGAAATGAGTGTAGAAAATCACTAAACACCCTGACTTCCTTTTCTCACTCTTCACTTTTTTCCTGACTTCTATCATAAAGGAAAATCTTGGAATCATGTTATCTCTCACTGAAATATTATTTTTTAGCCCACAGGAAACCCAGACTGGTTGGAGGGGACATTCCCTGCTCTGGTCGTGTTGAAATAAAACATGGCGATAAGTGGGGCTCTGTCTGTGACTCTGACTTCTCTCTGGAAGCTGCCACCGTGCTGTGCAGGGAATTACAATGTGGCACAGTCATCTCTATCCTGGGGGGAGCTCACTTTGGAGAAGGAAATGGACAGATCTGGCCTGAAGAGTTCCAGTGTGAAGGAAACGAGTCTCATCTTTCACTCTGCTCAGTAGCACCCCGCCAAGATGGAACATGCAGCCACAGCAGAGACGTTGGAGTAGTCTGCTCAAGTGAGAGTCAAAGCATACGTTCAGTTTGTTCCCTTACGGTGAAGAGGATAGGGTTAGGTAGTCACAGACATCTTTTTAAAATCTGTTTCCTTCCAGGATACACAGAAATTCGCTTGGTGAATGGCAAGTCTTCATGTGAAGGAAGAGTGGAGCTCAAGCTTCTTGAGACCTGGGGATCTCTTTGCAACTCTCACTGGGACATGGAAGATGCCCATGTTTTGTGCCAGCAGCTTAAATGTGGAGTTGCCCTTTCTACCCCAGAAGGAGCACATTTTGGAAAAGGAAGTGGTCAGGTCTGGAGGCACATGTTTCACTGCACTGGGACTGAGCAGAATGTGGGAGATTGTCCTGTAACTGCTCTGGGTGCATCGTCATGTTCTGCAGAGCTAGTGGCCTCTGTAATCTGCTCAGGTAAGAGGATCAAGGGCAGTCAATGAAGAGCCTCTCGCATGGTGGTGTGCCTTAAGAGCAAGTATACCTATAAGGATGAAAAACAAAAATAAAAGGGAATGATTTATTTTGAGAGGTCATGAGAAGTGTACTGGAATATTAACCCCATTTGTCCTCTTAGAGAGTGTAAATTTAATTTTCATGGACCTGAGAGTTATCTAGTGCTTACCATGTGTCAGCCTTTCTTTAAGCACGTGACTAATTTCCAGCCTGGTTGATCCCTGACCCATCCTTTCTGTCTATAGCTATGTTTGTCCTCAGTTCATTTATTTAATACTTCACCTGATCTCTCTTTCTCGCCCTACCTTTTGTATTTTGTATGACTGAGCAGTTTGATGTTTGCAGGAAACCAGAGTCAAACACTATCCTTGTGCAATTCATCATCTTCAGACCCAACAAGCTTTACCATTTCAGAAGAAAATGCTGTTGCCTGTATAGGTGAGAATCCATGACCAATCTATGAAAGTGATCTTAATCCTTAGGAATGCATTTATTAATCTTTTATTTTCTCTTTCCAGGGAGCGGTCAACTTCGTCTGGTAAATGGAAATGGTCGCTGTGCTGGGAGAATAGAAATTTATCATGAGGGCTCCTGGGGGACCATCTGTGATGACAGCTGGGACCTAAGTGATGCCCATGTGGTGTGCAGACAGTTGGGCTGTGGAGTGGCCGTTAATGCCACTGGTTCTGCTCATTTTGGGGAAGGAACGGGGCACATCTGGCTAGATGAGATAAACTGTAATGGAAAAGAATCTCATGTCTGGCAATGCCCTTCACATGGCTGGGGGCGGCACAACTGCAGGCATAAGGAGGATGCAGGAGTTATCTGCTCAGGTAAGTTCTGCACATGACCTCTGGTCACAATAAAAAAGGACTGAGGTGGGGCAAAGGTATGCAGGATACTAATCTGAGATAATTCCCTGAAAAGCACAGAGAACTATTGCAAGAGTCAGGATTTGAAGTACAGATTTGATAAATTAGTGCTACCTCATATGCAAGGTAGTATAAAATCAGAAGGAAAAAAATTAAGAAATAAGCTTGCAATGAAACGAATAATGAGTTCTTTTATAAACATATATGGAGTTGGATATTGCAGTAAGGATTCAATGCACCGCTTCATAATCACTTTATTAATAAAGAAATAGATTAAAAGGGACAAGAAGAAATACATCAGTGCTACATTCCAGGGAGAAAAAGATAATTAACATGCCCACGTAATTTTTTATGACAGACTCATTAATGACACTCACTTGTCATAGGAGCAAAAATTACCATAAGAGGATACCAATCTTGTTTTGTATACATAGCAAGCTTTAGAAACTATCGTGAAATAGAAAAATGTACTCAGTTGTAATATATTGGGAAAAACAGTACTGTGACTCAGTAACTGAAGGAAGTGAAACATTCTATGTGCCAGAAGTGATTTGGATATCTTTCACGTTTAATGACATATGTTTAGTAGAGGACATACACAACAAAACTGTGAAGTGTCAGAAAGAGAAATAGTTCATTTTAAGGTAACATACACAAAATCTTAGTTTTATTGTCTGAGAATCTCAATAAATTTTAACTGCCAAGGACAGTTGCAAAAAAAAAAAATGAATGGAGTAAGATTCTTAAGGATAAAATACAGTAACTTAGAGGAAAAAATCCAAAATATGTAAATTAATAAAAGGCTTTGAGTCTTTTATTGAGATCTAGAAATAAATTTAGAATCATTGGTAGCATTCTAAAGAGGTCTCTGAGTACAAAACTCAAGACTAGAAAAAGCAAAAGGTATTTAGAGAATACTAGATTGTACTAAAATGCACTAAATCACCCAAAAGTTACTAAAGAATTACTAGTAATTGACGTAGTGTACCTATTTTTAAAGCCATTCTCACATCAAAGTAAAGGAATGGAGGCTTCTGAATTTTCAAAGATATGAAACTACTAACTCTGTATTTTATCCCAGAGTTCATGTCTCTGAGACTGATGAGTGAAACCCACAGAGAGACCTGTGCAGGACGTCTGGAAGTTTTTTACAATGGAACTTGGGGCAGCATTGGCAAGAGTAACATGTCTCCAACCACTGTGGGGGTAGTATGCAGGCAGTTGGGCTGTGCGGACAAAGGGAATATTAGCCTTGCCTCTGAGGCCCAGACAATGTCCAGGCATATGTGGGTGGACAATGTTAAGTGTCCAAAAGGACCTGACACATTATGGCAGTGCCCATCATCTCCATGGAAGCAGACACCGGCTAGCCCTTCAGAGGAGACCTGGATCACATGTGCCAGTGAGTATCTGTTAACCGAAATGAAAATTCCATTGTGTGACTCACCGTCATCTTCTGATCTCGTTGACCGGAAATGAGTAAACTCTAATTAATACTTATTCTACCTGGACAGTGTAATTGGTTTTATTTAATTTGACCTATAGATTTTTAGTATCAAAGATAATTTTTCAAAAGAATGTCATATTCCCCATGGTCTTCCTGAGAGATTTATTCAATTGCTTCCCTTGTGAACAAATGAGGAGCAGAGAATATGTGATTCAGTATTTGACTATTGAATGGTTTACCTTACCTTTCCCACTTTTTTTCAAATATTATCTTACTATACTTATGTAAAGAGAAAAGCAGTCAGAAAGATCAACCCTGAAGTATTTCCCTACTCTCCATCTTCCTCAACTGGAAGATTTCTTTGTACCTGGCAATCTCCCAAGCTCTCTTCTATTTCAGATAACTTAACATTATACAATGTTAACGTTATTCACTTGACAATTCCTCAGTCACATTAATGTTCTTATGTCCAGGATGAAATATTTTGATGAAAGGACATGTGCTTTCATAAAAGATAAATTTTGCTAAAATATATTTTTAATATGCATTAAATAAGCATAATTTTGAAATAGAGATTTGAAAAGAGTTTCAAATCTCTCTTTTCCCCCTGTGACCTCTAAGGAGTTTTTATCTTCTCAGAAATGATCTAGTTGTCTCTAATTTTTCAGACAAGATAAGACTTCGAGAAGGAAACACTACTTGTTCTGGACGTGTGGAAGTCTGGCACGGAGGTTCCTGGGGGACAGTGTGTGATGACTCCTGGGACATTAACGATGCTCAGGTTGTATGTCGACAGCTGGGCTGTGGCTCAGCTTTGAAATCACTAAAAGAGGCGAAGTTTGGTCAGGGAACTGGGCCCATATGGCTAAATGAAGTGAAGTGCAAAGGGAATGAGTCTTCCTTGTTTGATTGTCCTGCCAAATCCTGGGGGCACAGTGACTGTGGCCATAAGGAAGATGCTGCTGTGATATGCTCAGGTGAGGATACTGGATTAAAGTTGGAACATCTGGCAGCAAAGAAGGGCTGGGCAGTGAAGTGCATTGTGTAAAGATTGGATGTGTCAAAAAAAAGATCTAGTGGGGAAAGATGATGTGTCAGTCTAAAGGAATGATGAAAATATTTGTTGTTATACATTGGCCTTCACCAAGGAGAAGTTTATTACTATCTATATCCCTGCAAAAGGAAGAAAGACAAAAAGACCATAGTTTTAGGTAGAAAGGAGTAATTCACTTGGTTGAGAGGCTCACATAGAAAATAGAAAAAAAATTTAATTTTTTCCATAAAATCCCATTTTCCAATACAAACTTCTTCCTCTTCCTCTCATCTATCACCTCCCTCAGTCAATCACCAGGTCCTAAATCTTCTTTTTTTAAAACTAAATATATTGAGGTAACATTGGTTAGTAACATTATATAAGTTTCAAGTATACAAATAAATATAGAAATATTTATTCTATATATTATTCCTAGAATCAAGTCTCTTCTTTTCTTTTACAGAAAGTACAAGCAACGGATTGTCAGATGCCACAGGTATATCCTGGGATTTATGAGCATGGGACCAATTGTCTGTATTATTTAGAATCCTTGTTAAGAGACTTTAAGTCAAAAGAAGTCCTGAGGATATGAAATTCACTTCAGCAATCCTGTATCTGACCTAAGAGAGATATAGTAACTAGGGGAGCCAAGTATTTTAACTACGACATTATCATCTCTTGTGATGTTTACTGTGCTTAGATCATAGATTCCCACTCCAGGTCACATTTGGAGTCCTTGGGGTCATTCTGTTGGCTGTTCTCATTGCACTCTTCTTGTGGCTTCTGAAGCAAAGACAACTACAGCGACTTACAGGTCTGAGCCAAATTATGTTCTCTCTAACGTTTTATGAGATAAGAAGTCTCTTGGGTAAAAAAAAAAATTTAGATTCAAGCATCAAATGTCCAGAAATATGAAGGCTGTAACAGGCTTTAGCAGTTTCTCAAAAAGAAGAAACAAGATTTCAGAAAAGAAAAGGGGCTTGGTTGTATTGATGATTCTTGTATTCCATTTACATGTTTAATTGGGACATTATAGAATTGATAGTTTATAATGAATATGCTTATATAGTTTAGGGTGAATACTTTATTGCCCAAACATTTATTTGCTATTAATACACACACACACACACACACACACACACTGCAGTGTAGTATTATACATTAATAGAAATAAAGAAAAAAGTGGCACAGAGAGGAGAATAACTAACTGTAAGGGAAGGGGGAATATCAGATGCTTCTAGGAAGTATTTGAGACAAATTTTAAAGAGAAGAGTTCAAAGAACTGGGGAAGGTGCATTATAAGGAAAGAGAAAAATATGCACAAGTGTAGAGAAGCTTAATGGATGCCATATTTGTTGTTTTGTTTGGTGGGGGAGTAAAAGTTGAGCTCAAGAAGAGAAGTTACTGACAAGGCTGGAGAAGAGGGGAAAAAACAAATTATGAAGTTCCATATTCCATGGTAAGAAGATGAATAGTCAATAAAGAGTGTTATATAGGGGAGTGAAATAGTCAAGCAGCCTTTCAGAAAGTTCTGTTTGGCAACAGGACATATGAGCAATTGAAGGAAGACCACATTATTGACAAGGATAACATTTTGAATTAATTGAGATGAAAGATGAAGAGGACTTTATAGTGAAAATGGAGAGGAGAGAGATGTGAGAGCGATTTTAGAGAAAGCTCCAATGAATTAGAAAAGACTGCTGGCTGCCTTGGGGGAAGAAACTGCGTTGTTCTATGATGGCGGTAGAGGAGGTTTAGCATCATCCCACTGCATCTGAGTTTGTGTCATTATAAGGGAAAAGCTTGGTAGTAGAATGGAATGAAAAAATGACAAGGGTTTGGATGAAGATTAAGTATGTTTGCACTGCTGGGGAAAAGCACACATAGGCAGTGAAAGTTTAATTTTGGTCTGCTATTTTCTAACCTAGGACCTCTGCTGTCAGTCTCTTTGAGAGGAGAAAATTCTGTCCACCAAGTTCAATACCAGGAGTTCTTGCATGAA
>NW_006437736.1:13817771-13820463 GCF_000325575.1 Pteropus alecto | reverse complement strand
TCAGGTCTGTGGGTTCTTTGAGGGTCTACAGCCCTGGGGTTCAGACCAGTAGATGCAATTGAGGCTGAAGCATTCTACTTTGCATAGCAGTGGAAGGAAATCTCAAACAGGTACTAATAGGAAGCTTATGATGTATATAAGGTAGAGAGGCAGGAATAAACTGAAAATTATTCTTAGAGAACGTAAAAATTGCCGTCATGAAGAGACCTCTAGCTAAAAGATCTGTGATTATTTCTGACAGTACAAAGAACTCTGTAGTAGAATATTATGACTTGGACTTCATTTTATTAAAACAGAAATTAATCTTCCAGAAAGTTGTTTTTTCAGAAAAAAAAATATGTAATGAAAGAAGTAGGAGAGAATTGAAATAATGTGTATGTTTTAAACATTTTTTAGAATTTGAAGATATTTAGAATATCATGAAGATATTAAGGATATTAGAAGATATTTATGGGATTGAAAAATCATTTTACTTAAGGGTTTTGTTTCTTCGTTTTACCGAAACATAACATAAACTTTATATATCCAATATTACTGTTAACAACTGATACATATTATACCTCTCTTACAGTTCCTTCCATTCTGTCCTGTTACTTTCCTTTCTCTAACTTCATATTTATTATGTTTTCTCTAAAAACCTAAAAATTTGAACTTTATCTTTATCCCATTAGAAGCCATCACTATTCATGAGATTGGCTTTATTTCTCATCCCATAATGCTTCTGTCTTTGTCCTCAGACTTTTACTTAGCACCAGGGCACTAATTCTGCCTCTGGGAAGCATAACTCTGCTGGGTTGGAAAAAATATCCAATCCCTACTTACTCCATGAAGGCTCAATGCCTTTTCAATAGTCCTCACCTTCTGACAGGGGCCTGCCTCACTTCTTCAGTCCAAGGAATTTGGTGTGTGCTGCAACTATGTCAGGCAAACATATTTGAGGCATGGAAAATACTTTTTTGTACCCCTTAAATCATATTTTTTGCCTTCCTAATTGCAGAAGTGTTTCTAAATGTTCAAAGAGCTGCTAGGGTACTTGTGGGAGGTCTGATTTATTTCCCAGTAATTATTTTCTTCATTTCAGAAAATCCCAGTGAGTCAAATGGTTTTCAAGCTGCTGGGCTAATTTCTGTGTCTAAATCTCTTCCTATTTCTAGATGAAAAAGGGAATCATTCTGAAGTACACTGAAAAGGAAAATGAGAATTATAACCCAGTGAGGTGAGTAAAGAGAATTTATTCACCATCACTCTAAACAAGTACATTCCTTTGGAAAATTGAGAAATCTTCTGGTCTTAGAAAAAGTGTATATACACATATATTTCAATATGCAAGCATATATGTTAGGTATGTATATGCATATTCAGAATATATAATACATTTTTATTACTATGACTCATGCATCTTAGTTACATATATATTCAAAGTCGAAACAATGGTACATCATGAAGCTAAGGAGAAACTGTGTAAATAAATATAAATATTTTTAAAATATGGGGGATGGAAAACAGTATGGAAGTTCCTCAAAAAACTAAGAATTGATCTACCATATGATCCAGCAATCCCTCTATTTACCCTAAAGACTTGAAAACCCATATCCAAAAAGATATTTGCACACCAGTGTTCATAGCAGCACTATTCACAGTGGCCAGGACATGGAAGCAACCAAAGTGCCCTACAATAAATGATTGGCTAAAGAAGCTATGGTACATATATACAACATAATACTACTCATCCATAAGAAGAGATGAAATCCTGCCATTTGCGACAACGTGGATGGACCTTGAGATAATCACGCTAAGCGAAATAAGCCAAACAGAAAAAGTTGAAAACCACATGATATCACTTATATAAACCTAAAAGCAACAAAGGAGCAGGACAAACAAACAGAGATTCATGGACAAGGATCATAGGCTAGTGCTTACCAGAGGATTATAGACTAGTGGTTACTAGTGGAGTCGGGGAGGGGGCAGGTAGACAGGGTAAAGGGGGTCAAATATAGGGTTTAGGGGGAGGGTGAAGAGGGTAAAGGAGATCAAATATATGGTAGCTGGACTCTGGGTGGTAAACACAATAGAATATACAAATGTCAAATGATAATGTACACCTGAAAATAATATAATTGTGTTAACCAATGTTACCTCAATAAACTTAATTAAATTTTTTTTTTAAAATAAAAAACTATTATGGGAGGTCATTTTAGGAAAGAGATAAGATATATTTATAGTCATATAATGCATGCCATGGTAAAGATAGTATATTATAGGAATTTAGAAAGTTTGCGTAGGAAATTTTGAGAGATTGTGAAGAAGATGTAATTTAAATATGAGATGACTGAAAGATAGAGCATTTTAGGGAAAGGACATCATATGTTCAAAATAAGGAGATATAAAAGAGAAGCATGCCTTTGGGAAACAGAAGTTTTTTACACAAAAACATATATTGAAAATACGGTGACAAGCAGTGTCCTGAGCACTAAAGATACAACAGAGATACTGCTGACAAAGACATGATTGTTTAATGAAATTTCTCACAGTCTATAGGTGGGACTATAGAAAGGTTATGTGGGGAGAGGGAAAATGATGAGAACCTAAGGTGAAAAGGCTGCATAGAGCCCTATAATGAATGATCTTATCTGCTATATTTCATGTTTATATTTTATTTTAGAGGCTATTGGGCTTTGGGAGTTAAGCTAGG
>NW_006437736.1:13811432-13817689 GCF_000325575.1 Pteropus alecto | reverse complement strand
CAATCAGATTTACATTTTATAATTTGCTTTCATGAGGAGAGTATAACAACAAAAAAAATGAACAGGGCAAGAAATAAGTCATAAGTCATGCATCAAAAAGAAAATATGGTAAAATGAGTTAGTGGGTATATTTTCTGTTCTTTTAAAGAAAATTTGGCAGGACTACACATTTAGAAATGATATATAACAAAAGTAAGGTTTTTTCATAGAAATACTACACATAACATATATGAAATAGAGATTGAATCAAAGATAAAAGTTAGAACTCTTAAAAGTATATAAATGTAAAGCATCAATATCATATATATACACATACACATATAGTGTGCTTTTAACTTATATATTGCATAAAAAGGATAAATATGTATATACATTTTACATATATATTTCATCAATTGTTAAGATAAAGACATCTAATGAATAATCGGGCAAAGCTATGAAAAGACAACTCATACAAAATAAATTTCAAATATCAAATAGACCTTTTTAAATGCTCAAATTCACCAGTATGTCTGGGCAATTCCAATTATGATTAATGATGATACATCACTTTATATAAATCAGACTAATAAAATTTTAAAACATTAATATTTATTGTTCGTGGGAATACAGAGAAAAATGTAATTTCAAACATTGCTATTGGAAAATGAGAAGTGTGGTAGCCTTTAAAGAAAGCAACCTGAAAATGTCTATTAAAATTTTTTTTTTGAATGCTTCACAGATCTGGTGACCCAACAATTCTACCCCTGAGAATTTTTTCCATACAAATAAAGCTACTAGCATGTAAGAACATACATAAAGGATTCTTTGCAGTGTTGGTAGTAGTGGCAAAAGCTGGAAACAAAGCAAATGACAATAAGAGAGGTAGTAGCTGGAAAATTATGGTGCAGCTAGTTAAAAAAGGAAAAATCATTCGTAAAAATGCAATAATGTCATTTCATTAAGGTGCTTATGTTATTGAATATTATTAAATGTAATGTTTACATTTATAAAATTATATGTGTATATGTATAAAGAAACATTTAAAAATTCTAACACTACCATAAACTGAGGACTATAAATTACTTTTGATTTTTAATCTCAAACATATGAATATTATTCTGATATAATAAGTAATGCTTAAACTACTTTTTCCTTAAAGAGTAGCCACTACTGAATAACTGCTGCAGAATCACGTGGGGGTGCTGTTAAAAGTAGCATTTCTGGGCATTACTGATGATCTATAGAATAGAAATTATTTTTATATACACTGAAGTCTGAAAGACCTTGTATTCAGTTTTTCTATTGAGGAAAATAGTGTATTTTTTAATATATATGCAAGAGTGGTATGTGTATGTGTGTGATAATGGAATACATTAGCTTACATTATAATGCAATTTTACGTATGTGCGCTAGAAGAAGAAAATAACGGTTTTTTATTTATGGCTTTAATTCAGCCTTACGACACCTTGAAGAAGACCTGGACTATTGAATGGAGCAAGATTTCACCTCTTTACTGAAGATCACAATGCAGTGCTTTTTCTCCTAGTATTCCAAAGACTGCTGCTGAATTTATAAAAATTAAATTGATGAATGTGACTACTAAAAGTTGTATATAAGACTTTCAGGGTGATTAAATAAAAATGAATATTGCTGATATGAATTTTTCTTAACTTCCTGTTCTTGATTTTATGAATTTCTGATTGGGCTTTCCGACCTTTTTAGAGTTTCAGAACTATAATGTGATATTTTTTCATCTGACAATCTGCATTTGCATATAACATTTTCCTAGTTTGGTTTAAATAGCAATTTCCTTGTTACCAAATCAAAACAAATTTATTTTTCCTTTAGTTTATTTTTTAAGAAAGAGAAAATTAGTGATTATCGAAGAGTTTGTTAATAACATATGGTTATCTCTACAAGGCATGACTCTCACTGATTCTCTAATTGCTTTTTGTCGTTGTAATTCTGGTCACTGACAAAAAATGCTCAGGAACAACTGGTAAAGGAACAAAGACTCCATGGCTCACTTCCTCACTCCTTAGGACAGTATAACTGAAACTGAAATAAATGCATAAATTATGAGTTTTCTATGCAAATATATCTATTATAATGGTTATTTTACTAAAAATCACTTACCTGTGTTACATATAAAGAGAAGATAACATGTAAAATAAGAGTTACAGTAATTCAATAATACTAAGCTTACCGTCTATTAACTTGTCAAATATTTCAGTGTTAGATGCAAAGTGATTTTTAATCTTTTCTCAGTGTTCAGGTATTGCATACACCCTTTCCTGACATTTAGGTAGAGCTTCAAAGCAACTATCTTAAGGAAACATATTCGTCTCTCTTCCCATTTCTTCCACACCACTTGTCAATTCAACAATATTTATTGAGCTCCTACTATTTGTAAGTTAAATACCCAATTATATACCATGTATTATGCACCTAATGTGAGGTAGTATATATATGTGTGTGTGTAAGTATGTATATATTTATATATCCAATTATAGTATACACACCTAGAAAACCCATATATATAATAAACATAAATCTTTATGTACATGTTTTAGAGTAATATGTAATATGAATAGTCTTTACCTATACTTAGATTTATTTTACCAAAATTGTGTATGAAACATTAATTATTAAAATATTTCCTTATTAATACACTAGTAGGTTGTAAACAAAAATTGTGGTAGTACTCTCAGAATTTCCACCATCGTTTGAGAGAGTATTATTAGTAATGCCCACTACCACCACCCCTCTCTTTACTGCTTAGTATGTCCCTTGGATGATGAAACTCTACTTCATGTTTTAATAGTTAACATGTGTTACTTACTATGCACAGAGACTGCTTTAAATGTTTTTCATGAGTTAACAATTCTCACATTAACTAGATAAGATACATACATTTTTATATCCATTCTGGATTTGAGAAGACTAAAGGACAGAGAAGTTAAATGACTTGCCTAAAGGCATGCAACTGGTAAGTGACGGTGGTAAAATTTGAAGCCAGTTACTATTCTCTAGAGACCAGGCTCTTAGCTCTCATATTCTATATACAGTCTTTCAAAACGAAATACAGTTTATATGGGTCCAAGGCATTTCCAACTTTCATTGTCCTGTACCCAGTGTAATTTGTAATACTGCTGCTGTTTGTAGAGCACCTGTTTACTTTTAAATAAGGACAAGAATAGAGTATGGGCAATCTCAACAGAGAATAGGACTAAATATTTATTAGTAAAATTGTCCTCTCAATTTTTGCCTGTGTCTCTAGCTCCAAGTCTATCTCTGTCCAGTTTCGAATTTCCTCATTTTTCATGTCTGTATCACCTGGTCACTTAAATCACCTAGCTAAAACATAATGTTCTTTGGAAGAGGGTATATTTTAGAAATGGAAACACTTACCTTTCTCTCTTAACTCTTAGATTACTTTTCTTTTACAGAATTCTCTCCTCAACCAATGAAAACTCAATATATTTAGTCACTCATTAGTGCCTCTCTCTCTTCCTCTGTCTCTGTCTCTCTCCTCTTTCTCCTTCTCCTTTTCCTTCTTCTTCTTCTTCTTCTCCTCCTCCCCTCTTCCTCCTCCTTGTTCTACTTCTTTTATCTCCTTCTCTCTTACAAGTTGTCCTATAACAGTCCTACATTTCTTGTTAATTTATTTCTAAATAGTTTGTCACTATGAATATCTTTTTTCTTCAAAATTTTAAACTATGTTATTGCTAATATAACTCTAATTTCTGACTCTCTTGAAAATTCAGGAGATCTGGAAACATTGGTCCATCATTCTAACATGACAACAGTGAACTGGAGTTGAGTAGTTTCTTCCTTTCAATAGGACATATACTTGCCATTTTAACCACATTCCACTCTTAACCCACTCCATGTATTTACATCAACTGCCTGGCCACTATAGGCAAATGCATATATTTAGGGTTGGATGAATTATAAATACAGATGTTGACATTACTTGATAAAACAGAACTATGACTTCTGCTTGGTGCTACTATTGACTCTATGACCTCACCAACATATTTGGTAAATATGACCTCTCCTGATTGACCTGGAGGGTTTCTTAGGTCTTTCTAGCTCCATCTGCTCTTCTGCAATCTGTCATCAACCTTTCAGATCAGAAGCAAATGCCACGTCCTCTCAATTAACCACACTCTCTACACAGTCTTGCTCTTCGTACTTCCCAGTTATGTGTCAGGTATTATATACATATGTGTGTAAATATCTATACATTTATATGTATTCAATTATAGTGGTACCATTGGTAACCAAAGGGGTTGTAAATATTCCTATCATCCGTAATCTTATTTGCATATCTGTTCTACTTTCCTCTAAAGATCTGCCAGTTAGGTGGAAAAGTTTTAAAAATTGAAAATACTTTTTAGATCTCCGGCTTTTTATATCACTTTCTTGCCATGATAAAGTTTATGCCAAATTTCTTCAGCACCCATCTATAACAATGCCACATAATTTATAGAGAAGGAAAAAAGAGAACTTCTCATTCACCCTAAATAAATCTTGAGTTGTGACCACACTGGATTGTAAAAACTTCAGATAAAGATTTTTTGAAAAAAGAATTATGTTATGATTCAGAAACTTTTGTTACACATATTTCTGTGACTTGCAGAAATATCATAAATTTTCCCAACAGACAATGTTTGCATTCACAGGTGCAGGAGAGCTTGCTTGTTTGCCTCTTTTCAGCCTATTTCCTCAAATATATTCTAAGTATAGCTGTCACAAAGATACATTTCTCATTTCTTTTTTTTACATTTTTAATTAAATTTATTGGGGTGACATTGATTAATAAAATTATATAGGTTTCAAGTGTAGAATTCAATAATATGTCATATTGCATTGTGTTCACCACCCAAAGTTAAATTTTCTTCTATCACCATATATTTGACTCCCTTTACCCATTTTTTTAAATAAACTTTTTTATTTTAAAATAATTTTAGGTTTACATAAAAGTTGCAAAAGATAATAAAGATAGCTCCCATTTGCACCTCATTCATTTTCAATTGCCCCTAGTGTTATCGCCTTACATAATTATGGAACATTTGTCAAAACTAAGAAACCAACATTGATACGTTACTGTTGTGGGTTGAACTATACCCCCGCCCCACCCCCCAAACAAAATGTTTAAGTCCTAATTGCTGGTACATGTGAATGTGACCTCATTTGGAAATAGGATCTTTGAAGATGTAATTAAGTTAAGATGGGGTTATAGTATATCAGATTGTGTTACTGATGTCATTGTAAGAAGAAGAAAATTTGGACACAAGACACCAAAGGAGAATACCATGTTGTGATGAAGGTAGAAATTGAAGTAATAAATCCACAAGCCAAGAAATTCCTAGGATTTCTGGCAACCAGCAGAAGATAGAAAGAAGCAAGGAAAGATCATACATTAGAGACTTTGAAGGAATATCCTGATTTAGGACTTCTAGCATCCAGAATTGTAAAAAAAAAATTAATTTCTGCTGTTTCAAACCATCCAGCTTGTGATACCTCATTATAACAGCCCTAGAAAACTGATATAATTACTATGAAATACATTCCAGACATTATTTGAATTTCACCACTTTTTTCATTAATATCCCTTTTTTTTATTCCAAGATCTCATCCAGGATGTCACATTGCATTTGGTTGTCCTATCTCCTTGGTCTCCTCTAGTATATGACAGTTTCTCAGTCTTTCTTTGTTTCCCATGACCTTTACAGTTTTGAGGAGTATTGGTCATGTATTATTAGAATTTCTCTCTCTTTGAATTTACCTATTTTTTTCTCATGAATAGTCTAGAGTAATGAGGTTTAGGAAAGAAAAT
This sequence comes from Pteropus alecto, assembly GCF_000325575.1. NCBI lineage: Eukaryota > Metazoa > Chordata > Mammalia > Chiroptera > Pteropodidae > Pteropus > Pteropus alecto. The sequence goes on along the minus strand of NW_006437736.1, from coordinate 13,811,862 downwards.
CACAGAAGTGAAGTGCCTTATTCATCACAATCTATCATGGGAATACATGATATACACACATCATCACTGGAGATATAATTCTTGATCATTTGGTTGAGGTGGTATTTATTGTGTTTCTCCACTGTAGTTATTATTCTCCCCTTTCCATACTTTATAATTTGGAAGTAAGTCACTAAGCCTAATGAAAGTCTGCTGGTAATGAGTTCTATCAAATTTTGTTTGAAGACTTTTATCAATTTCTCCTTCAATTTTAAAATACATTTTCACTGTGCATAGTATTCTGGGTTGTCAGGCTATATTCTTTCTTTTGGGTCTTAATACATGTCATCTTCACTGTCTTCACGCATGTATAATTTTGACAAGAAGTCTACTATAATTACTATTTTTGTTCCTCTTTATGTAATGTGTCTTTTTTCTCTAACTTCAATTC
>NW_006437736.1:13777639-13811176 GCF_000325575.1 Pteropus alecto | reverse complement strand
ATATTGAAATCATAAGTAAGTTACACTGTTACATGTTGCCTCATAGCTTTTAGATGTCCTGTTTTATTTTTCTTCACTCTTTGTTTTAGATTCTTCTTGAAATGATTACCAACGTCTTCCAGAATTTCTTCAAGTATTCACGCCCTGTGTAATCCCCTCCCCTTTTTGTAGGCTGGAACTAGTGACTTGCTTCTAATGAGTAGAATATGACAATAGTGCTGAGATATCACTTTCAAGATGAGCTTATAAATGACTGTGATTCCCTCTTTCTAGTATTCTCTCTCTTACTACAAGAGCTCACATCCTCTCTTCCCTATGGAGAGATCAATATGGCAAGGAACTGAATATAATCTTTAACTCAGAAAGAAACTGAGTCCCTCAGTACAATGTCCTTTGAGTAACTGAATCCTGCCACAACCTTATTAGTGATTGTGTCAATCTGCCTGGGCTGCCATAATCAAATTACCACAGATTGGGTGACTTAACCAACTCAAATTTATTTCCTTATAGTTTGGGAGGCTAAACGTTCATGATTATGGCACTGGCAAATTTGTTGTGTAGTGAGAGGTCTCTTCCTGGCTTTCAGATGGCCACATTCACACCATGTTCTCACATGGCCTTTCCTCTGTGTGCATGTAAAAAAAGAGCTCCCTGGTCCTTTCTTCTCTTCCTATAAGGATACCAATCCTATTGGATTGGGGCCCCACACTTAAAACTTAATTTAACTTTAATTACCTCCTTAAAGGTTCTAAACTAAAAATTTGCGGGGACACAATTAGTCCATAACAGTAACCATGGAAGCAGGTCCTTCCTGGGTCTAGTCTTCAAGTGAAACCAAAGCCCCAATTGACAACTTGATTACTATTTTATGAAAGACCTTGAAGAAAAATATCTAGCTACCATCCAAAATCAAAGGTTATCACATTCATTGTACTCGCCCATTATAAAGTTAAGAAAGAGACTCAGACATTTAGATTAAGATCTGCTGCCAAGTGTCTGAGGGAGATAACTTTAGAGACTGGAAATGGAAGGATCCCAAAACAGAAACAAGTTTTTGTGAAAGCAGGAGTTGGTACAAATGTTCTGTCCAAGAATATTGATAACTAGATTTTCATGTTTTATGTTTTTAGTTCTCACTTCTGTGAGATCAAAGTTCAAAAATTTATCAGAAATAGTTTGTTCTGGATTGTGTCTGCATTAAAATGTCAAATAGCAAAATTATTTTCAGTCATTCCACATTTCGAAAATTTTAGGAAATGTGGCTGAGGAACTAGATACAAGACCAAGTTTCAGTACCTGTCCTTTGTATCCTTCATTCTCCCAATTATTTGATCTTATCCTGGAAAGTAAATTATATTTCTCTCCTGACCTGTTTTATCTCAAGTTTTCCTAGAAAATGTTTTTCCTGTTCTAATTGTTTCTGACTTTGGGTGTTTACCTCTGTTCTGAGAAAAAAGAGACTACACCAGAGGCATAGCTAGCTCATATCTAACAATCTCTGAGGTTTAATTAGATTTCTCCAAAATACACTTAGTGTTAATTGAAGCATAATTTTATTTAGCCTTTGTTATGTGGTCTGCCATGTATTCAGGTTGACAAGGAAGGGACAAGAAAAATTGTGGTCTTGAAATTAGCAATGGATATTTATTAGGGCTAGTTATTTATCTAAAGTCTTTGTTTCTTTATGTGTCATTTTAATTTCTGTATGACAGGCTACTCCATATGGAAATATGGTATGAAAAATCCTAATATACACTTTCATGGACTTGTTGGCCTTTCCTTAGACTTGTCACTATAATTAGGGAGTCATAGACTTGTAAGATGTGAGCTCTAAGTATTAATATATCAAATATCAGGGAGAAAAAAATTCTTCCCAAATAAACAGTGTAAGACATATAGACCATTAGAACATAGAACAATCACTGTGAGCTGAGAAGCCCCTTCTTGTTTTCCATCAAATGTTTTAAATCATTTAAATCAATGTTTTTCAAACTCATTTGAGAACTAAACTTTTTTTTCACATTTTCATGAACACTAAAAAACTAATTTTCCAAGGACTCCATTTTATATATTTTCATAGCTTATAGAATATTTTCAAACATGTTTTTATCCAGGTTCATGTCAACATCAACAAAACTTTCATAGAGAATCCAGCTTTGAGTAATGTAATTTCTCTTTGAGCCCTTTAACATAAGTTGTTGTAATATGTATGCTAAAGTCAACAAACCTAGTAATATATTTTACCTTTTAAGTAAATCCACATAAATCTTTTAATGTGAAATATGAATCTCTGAAAATTCAGGGTGGCAATTTATAGTTCCCCTTATTTTGTGGTAGTTTTCAGGCAGATTTTATAACTTCCTTTGTCGTTTCATATTCAAACGTGATAAAGAAGTAACAAGGAAAAACGACCTCAGCTTTAATAATGACTTCTCCTTTCAAGTACCAGAAACTCTATTTTATGGTCTTCTTATTTCCAATGATAAATCTGTTTTCACGTCATGAGTACCTCTATGCGAGCATATAAAAGAGGATTCAAGAATTATTTCTTAAGACTCAGAAAGAAGTAGTCTCATAAAGATACTACCTCAAAACTCTTGGCATGTTGGTAAGGGTTTGTTTTTTATTTATCCTGCCATTTGGGAGAAGGCGGACATGGTAGGAGTATGTATGTTAACAGTTAGATATATATTTTTTTGCAGTAAGGACAAAAATAGAGAGTTTTGAGAAATATAAAAAATATTGGAAGTTTTGTGAAGCTTAGAGTAGCAGCAATATTGGAGGCAGATTCTCACTCTTCTTACCCAAAGTTCATAATGAGACAGTCCTCTAATTGTTTTTTTGCCTTTGATCAATTTCCACAGTTCTGAAATAGTTTTTTTTCAATTACATTTAGTTTTATAGTTTCTTTTAGGGGACAGGATTTGCCAACCTGCTCATTCCATCATGCCCCACTTACTAGTGATAGCATCCATTTATTATCTTCCTTGAATCAATTATTACTATGATAATTACCAAACAGTAAATTTTAAATCTATAATTTATATTTTATTTGTTGAAATTCTACAGTAAAAAAGAGCTTTTCCTGTTCCCCCACTTATTTATAAATTTGTTTATTCAATATAAATACATGAGTTTTCACTTTATTGAAGGATTATAGCCTATTACTAACATTATTTACATTGGTGCACAAATTGTCTCACATTTGACCAGTAGGAGCTTCCTCATGCTAGGTCCTAAGTCTATTAGACACATTTTTATCTTTCTTTGAGTACTTCTTAAATTTATGTCACAATTAGGTACAAACTTCCAGTCAAGATAGCAAAGTAGGTAAAGTCTGTGCTTGCTTCCTCCCATGAGCAAACCATAATTACAGCTAAATTAGAGGACAACCATCATTGAGAATCTCCTGAAGACTAGCTAAACAGAACTCCAATAACTAAGAATATAATGAAGAAGCTACCCTGAGACTGTTAGGAGAGACAAAGACATGGAATGGGCAGGTCCCATACTCACACTGTGGTGATTAAGAATCAGAATGGATACCTCAGCTGTAGAAGTTCCCCTACAGCTCAGCTCAGAGGGGTCCCAGGCCCATACTGAGCTCCCCAACCTCTGGGCATCACTGCCAGAAAGAGAAGTCCCCATAAATGATATCTGGCTATGAACCAAAAGGAATTGCACCTAAGAAAGACAATGGACTGCTGGAGCCCTAGGCACTCATCTTAAAGGTCCTGCACACAGATTCACTAGCTCTAATCTTCAGCAAGAGGCAGCAGCTTGAAAAGCAGCAGGAACATATGAGGAGGAATTAAGTTGATTAACTTCAGGGCGAGGGCTGGAGGGGTAGGGTTGGGGCAACTCTCTCCAAGGATGAAAATATTGGTAGGTGCCATTGTTCCTGTGTTGAACTCTCCTCTCACCCAGCTGCCATGGCACAGGTGGGCAGCAAATCAGTGCTCTCCATTAACCTAGCTAACACAGTTCAACCCTCCCTGGTGATTCCCTGAGGCCCTGCACCACCTAATTCACTGTTCAGAACCAAGACTGTTCCAGTAGCTCCTCCACAAAAGTGGCCTGCCTCAGCTCATGCTACAGACTTTTCATAAATCTCTCAAAGGTCCACAAATCCCAAACAAGCAGCGGCTGGCCTCAGCATGCCTTGTAGCTTTTGCTAAATAGCTCTACACAAGTGGCAACCAGTCTCAATTTGCATTGTAACTCCCATCAGGTGGTGCCAAGCTTGATTTAAATGGCAGCCAGACATAGCCTAGAATTAGCTTCAACTAAGCAGCCACAAGCCCAGCACATATGGCGGCCTCAGCTCACATCATGGTGCCCCTCCAAAGGGTCCCGAGCCCAGCACAAGTGGCAACCAACCTCAGAGCATTTTGTAGCACCACCAGGAGGCCCCAGCCTGGCACATGCTGACATTGGCCTATGTCAGAGCCCCTCCCCAAAAGGCTCCAGAACCAACACATCCAGTGGCCAGCTACAACACACCCAGTGGCCAGCTACAATTAATTCCACAAAAGACACACTTGAAGGACAAATTTGGCTGGCATCAGGGCCCTACTCAATTATCTGCTGCTCCATAGGGTCAGCCTCTTCACAAAAGTTCATCTTTTATAATCAATGGCCAGTCTTCATAGCCAATCAGCTTAAGGGTCAAACCCAACCATGGACATGCCAACAGCGTAGTTCAGAGGCTGAACTACAACAGGAGGGCACACACACTTGACACAAGGGATACCTCTGGAGCACTCAGCTCAGGTGACCTGAGAGACTATGCGACTGGGCCCCACAGGACTCTTTCTACATAAATCTACTCTGTCAATACTGGATGGTATAGTAGACTTACCTAATACATAAAAACAAAACCAGAGAGTCATCCAAAATGAAAGGATAGGAAAAAAAAACATGTCCCAAATGAAAAAAGAGAACCAAACTCTAAAAAGAGAATTCAACAAAACAGACAAGCAATCTATCAGATGCAGAGTTCAAAACATTGGTTATAAGATGCTCAATGAAGTTAAGGGAAAAATAAATAAATTCAATGATAACTGCAACAAAGATATAGAAAACATAAAAGGAGGTAGAAGATAAACAAATGAACAAAAAAAGAACCAGACAGAAATTAAGAATATAATAACTGATATGAATAATACCTTAGAAGAAATCGACAGCACATTAGATGAAGCAGAGGATCAAATAAGTAACCTGAAAAACAAGGTAATGGAAAAGACCCAATGGGAACAGCTAAAAGAAAAAGGTATTAAAAGCTAAAAATAGTTTAATGGATCTCTGGGACAATAACAATTGTACCACTATTCACATCATATGGGGTACCTGAAGGAAAAGAGGAAGAGCAAGGGATTGAAACCCTATTTGAAAAGACAATGACTGAAAACTTCCCTAACCTGGCAAAGGAAATAGACATACAAGTCCAGGAATTGTAGAGTCCCAAACAAAATGAGTCCAAAGAGACTCACACCAAGACACATCTTAATTAAAATACCAAAGGTTAAAGACAAGGAGAGAATTTTAAAAGTAGCAAGAGAAGCTAGTTACAAGGGAGCTGCTATCAGCTGATTTCTCAACAGAAACTCTGCAGGCCAGAAGGAAATGGCACAAAATATTCAAAGTGATGAAAGGCAAAGATCTACAGCTAAGCTTACTCTACTCGGCAAGGCTATCATTTACAATCAAAGGAGAGATAAAAGGTTTCCAGACTAGAAAAAGCTAAAGGAGTTCATCACTGCTAAATCAGTATTACAAGAAATGTTAAAGGGCCATCTTCGGGAAGAAAAGAAAAGATCAGAAATATGAATAAGAAAGTATAGGAAAGAAAAAATTCTCATTGACAAAGACAAATACTTAGTAAAAGAGTACATGAACCAACTATAAAGCTAGTACAAAGGTTAAAAGACAAAAATAAGAAGATATATGTAATTACAATAATAAAGTAAGAGACATGCACAAAAGAAGCAAAAAATGATGACAGAAACATAAATGTGAAGGTGATGAGTAAAAATTGTAGTGATTTTAGAATGTGTTCAAACTGAAGTGACTATCAACTATTAGCTTGGTATCTATGAAGCAAATGGTAACTGAACACCAAAAATCTATAAGAGATATACAAGAAATTAGGAGAAAGGAATCCAAACATAACACTATAGAAAGTTATCAACATACAGAAGAGAGCAAGAGAATACAAAAGAAGCAGAAAATAACTACAAAAACCATCAGAAAACAATTAATAAAATGGCAATAAGCATGTACCTATCTATAATTACCTTACATACATGTCAATAGATTAAATGCTCCAATCAAAAGGCATACGGTGGCTAAATGGATTAAAAAAAAAAAAAAGACCCATATATGTGCTATATGCTGTCTACAAGAGATCGAAAAATACACACAGTCTGAAAGTAAAGGGAAAAGATATTTTATGCAAATGGAAATAAAAAAATAAGCTGAGGTAGCAATACTTATATCAGAACAAATAGACTTTAAAACTCAGGCTGTAATAAGAGACAAAGAAGGGCACTTCATAATGATAAAGAGATCTTTTCAACAAGAGGATATAATTCTTGTAAATATGTATGCACCCAATATAGGAGCACCTAAATATATAAAGCAAATATAGAGAGACACAAAGGGAGAGATCCACTATTAGTAAGACAATAATAGTAGGGGACTTTAACGCTCCATTGACATCAAAAGAAATATTATCCAGACAGAAAATGAACAAGAAAACAGTGGCCTTAAATGACACATTAGACCAGATGAACTTAATTGAGATTGCTAGGACATTTCTCAAAAAGCAGTAGGGTATACATTTTTTTCAAGTGCACATGAAACATTTCCCAGGATAGACCACAAGTAGGGTCTACAAAACAAGTCTCAATAAATTTAAGAAGATTAAAATTATACCAAAGCATCTTCTCTGTTTACAATGCTGTGAAACTAGAAATCAATTACAAAAACTGAAAAACACACAAACACAATTAGACCAAAGACCATGCTATTAAACAATAAATGAGATCAAAATTAAATTAAGATACTTTGAGACAAATAAAAGTAAAAACACAACAACTCAAAATATGTAGAACACAGCCAAACCAGTTCTAAGAAGGAAATTTATAGCAATACAGGCCCATCTCAAGAAACAAGAAAAATCTCAAATAATCAATCTAAGCTTTCACCTAAAGGAACCAGAAAAAGAACAACAAAGCATAAAATAAAAGAAGAAAGAAAACAATAAAGATCAGAGTGGACCGAAGTGAAATAAAATCTTTAAAAAAAAAAAAGAAAGAAAGAAAACAAAATGTGAAAACTTATCTGTGTAAAACTTGCCAGTTGACATTTTATTAAAACTCTATCCAAAAAAGAAAAAGAAAAGATCATGAAACCATGAGTTGGTTCTATAAAAGAACAAACAAAATTTATAAAACTTTAACTAGACTCATTAAGAAAAACAGAAAGAGGGCCCAAATAAATAAAATCAGAAATGGAAGTGACAGCCTACCACACTGAAATACAAAGGATTATTAGAAAATAGTGAAAACAATTATATCCTAATAAATTCAACAACCTGGAAGAAATGGATAAATTTCTAGAAACATACAATATTCCAAGACTGAATCAGGAAGAAAGAAAATCTTAACAGACTGATAACTACTAACAAAATTAAACCAGTAGTCAAAAAACTCCCAACAAAAAGTCCTGGACCAGATGGCTTCATAAGCAAATTTTACCATACATTCAAAGGAGAATTAATACACAAACTTTTCAAACTATTCCAAAAATTGAAGAGGAGGGAAGGTTCCTAAATTCATTTTACAAATCCAGGTTATCCTGATTCCAAAACCAGACATTGACAATACAAAAAAAAAGAATGAATTATAATCCAATATTCCTAATGAACAAAGATGCAAAAATTCTCAATAAAATATTACAAACCAACTTCAACAATATGTTAAAAAGATCATGCACCATGATCAAGTAGAATTTGTTTAATATCTGCAAATTGATTAATGTAGTACACCATATAAAAAAGATGAAGAATACAAATTATATGATCATACCAATAGATTTAGAAAAAACATTTGACAAAAATCTAACATCCATTTTTGATAAAAACTCTCAGCAAAGTAGGAATAAAGGGAACACATCTCAACATAATAAAGACCATATATGACAAATCCACAGTTAACTTCACACTCAATGAGGAAAATTGGAAAGCTTTTTAATTAACATCAGGAACAAGACAGGGATGTCCACTTTCACCACTTCCATTCAACATAGTGGTTAAAAATGTAGCCATGGCAATCAGAAAAGAAAAAGAAAAACCATCAAATTGGAAAGGAAGAAGTAAAACTGTCATTATTTGCAGATGACATGATACTATATAGAGAGAACCCTAAAGATCTAATAAAAAAAAAAAACTGTTAGAACTGAGAAGTGAATTCAGTAAAGTAACAGGATACAAAATTAATATTTAGAAATAAGTTGCATTTTTATACACCAATAACAAACTATTAGAAAGAGAATTTAAAAAAATAATCTCATTCACAATTGCATCAAAAATAATAAAATGCCTAGGAATAAATTTGACCAAGGAGGCAAAAACCTATACTCAGAAAACTGTAAGACAGCCAAGAAAGAAAATGAAGATGCAAATAAATGGAAGGATATACCATGCTCATGGATAGAAAGAATTAACATCATTAAAATGTCTATACTACTCAAAGCAATCTACAGATTCAATGCAACGCCTATCAAAATACCAATGGCATTTTTCACAGAACTAGAACAAATAATCCTAAAATATATATGAAACCATAAAAGACCCTGAATAGTCAAAGCAATCTTGAGAAGGAAGAACAAAGTTGGAGTTATCATGCTACCTGATATCAAACTATACTACAAGGCTATAGTAATCAGAACAATATGATACTGGATTTAAAACAGACACATAGATTAATGAAAGAGAGCAGAGAACCTAGAAATAAACCCATGACTATATGCTCAATTAATCAATGACAAACGAGGTAAGACTATATCATAATGATAAAGACAGTTTCTTTATAGATGGTGTTGGGAAAATTGAATTGCTTATTGGCAAGTGTTTTAGGCCTAAAGATACTCAATAATTCCAGCATATCTTTTTCCTACAAAAAAGTCCTTTCCTGCTTATGAAGAACTCTGTTCAATACTTTTAATCTTTTTCATGTAGTGTTTATAACCCCCATATAAATAAACATTAGGAAAAACTGCAACACCATTTTAATAATCATTAGTAAGATATTTTAAAATATATATAAATATTTGCCTATTTGAAACTTTAATAATAATGACCCAAAATATTAATGTAAAGAAAATAATGGAAAATACAAAGTTAAAGGAGAAAAATGAGGGTGGCTGACATTTAAATGATATATGAGGATTATATGGAAAGATAATAATAGTTCAATGGAACCATCTTTATCTGATGGTTATTTTATCAAAGGAGTGGCAAATGAAAGGTTTCTGGACGTTTTATTCCATGGCATCATCAGCATAAGAGATAACTCCTTTTGAATTGTAAATTAACCATGATAAAATGTTCACTTATACAAATATAAGGAAAGTAATGACTCATTGGAGAAAACTACTAGGCTATCTTGAATCTCAATTTAGGTCACAGAAATTCATTAACAATGTATGTTTTTTAATAAGTTCATTAGGCATATCACTAGCCAGGAAGCATCTTTGAGAAACAATGGTTTCTTAGGAAGAAAATTAAGACTAGAGTATTGGTGCCCTACACATGATATATAACTTACATATTGTTGAGGGTTTGGTTCTGGGCAAAGATGTGCTAATAGCCAACTTCTGCTTCTGTAATCTGCTTGCTTGTTTGATGTTAACTAGGGTGTGGTTAATCTGTTTGCTTGTTTGATATTAAACCAGGTTTGTGGTTCTAGGCTTTATGAGCTGCCTCTTTTAGGAGCTCAGGGCTGATGTCCTCAAACCCTGTGTGGTAGAGAGTCAGTCACCAGCCGGCTGATAAAGGCTCATAATTCATCTCAATTGGCTCCGTGGGTCTTAGAATTGATTGCGCCACAACAATATCAAATAAGTTAAATAAGATTTTGGGGGAATGAATGGAAAGCTATTGTGGTTGTAGTGTGCTTTTAGAAGGGTAAGGAAGAGGATGATCTCCACACTTGGAATTAATATCTAAAATGACGCAATCTTGGTATAGTATGTGGAGTAATGTTAAGCCTTCTAACACAGCACCCTGAAGAATCCCTGTTAAGAACAGAAACAGAAGTAGCTAGAGGAGTCCTGAGGTGTAATTGGTAGGTGTTCTGTTCATGATAAGCAGAGAGTTAGCTCCCTTTGCACTAGAAAGGCAACTGAACTGCATTATTTCTTATCAATTCCTCACCATTCCTGCCTCCTTTTATGCTCTCCCTGAACTGACTGAGACTGGGAGACTGAACTACATTTCCTACAGTCCTTTCAGGATCGATTTGGGCTAGGTTCCATCAATGATAGGTTCTCTTATTCATGGGAGATTTAGTTTTGTAGAGCCTTTGCGCCTCCCCTGAAAATTGCTAGCCTTATTGTTGCAGCATCGTGACCTTTAGCATTGGTTTTTTGTGGTTTTTGAAACTTCATGATGAGGATTTTGTAAGCAGATAATTTTCTGTAGTAAACCACTTCCTATTTTAAATACTGACAGGGCTTTCTAGTCTATGTCTGATTTTGAACCCTGGGTCTCCTTAAATTCATTTAACCTTGGGCAGAATTACATTTTTGGAGTGGTACAATAGGACCTTAGAGTTGTATTCTCTCATTCCAAAGCAGTGAAACATAAAGAATGAAACAACATTTGCAAGAAATTTCTTAGGCAAGTAGACAGAAAAAAAGAAAGTAAAAGAAATTAAGTTCAGTAAGAAATAATCAGAGACTTAGGGAATAAACAGGAAAAACAAGCACAAGCCCAGAAATTATTTAAAACTTTTTTAAACAGTCAGGATATTAACAGAATTAATAAAATTCAATAAATAACATATAAAAAGAGAACAATAAAAATAAATGGAAAATAAAAATGAAGTCCCCCCAGAAATGGCAGAAGCATCTATAAAGAAAAAAAGATAAACATAGAAAGTGATACACACCCCCAAAGAAACAGATTCAGACATGAGACCAATACCCCACGGCCAATTTGAATAACATCTTAATAGACATGCTATAATTTTACAAACATCGAAGTGAATTGAGACTTCAACAATTCTTTATTACAAATTATACCAGACAATAAAGGGACTTTTCCAGACTGTTTCAATTTCTCATTCAACACAGAAATCCCTCACATAACTGCTCTGATAGGTAGCACCAGAGACTTTAACATTTCTACTGACAGGACTTCCTTTTATCTCAAAACAACCTATTCTATGTTTCAGACCCAAGTATCTCTCCCCTTCTTTGCCCTCCCCTCACCTCTCCTCCACTCCTTCCCTCCCCCAACTCCTTCCTCCTTCTCTGTCTCCGTCCTTTTCTCCTCCTCTTCCTTACTTCCTCCATCCACCTCCACCCACCATCCCTTATATATCTCTCCAACTAGAGGTTTTCGCTGGATGCCTTAATGACCCAATATGACAAAGATATTGCACTTTGTTAAAAGAGGCAAACAGAAAGAGTAGGTGAACAGGTATATGTGGTAGGTAAAGATGAAGGAGAATTATGTGCAGGAACTTAACATGAAAACCTTGATGTGGGAGAGGGGGAATAAATATATATAAATATATAAACAAATATATAAATATATAAACAAATATAAATATATAAGCATATATATGTGTGTGTATATATATATATATAGTTTCACTTGATAATAAAGAAGCAATACTGGAGAGGGGCCATGAAGCTTTGGATAGAAAAGAAAATCCACAGTAATTCCTTCCCTATCATCTATCTCCATGAAACCACATAGCACTTATATAAGAAAACTGCAATCTAGACAAACTTTTACAATGTTCGGATGAGTTTGTTGTGTACTCATCTTGAATAGAGAGAGGAAAGGCTCAGCTATGGTCCTAGATTAAGCGTTTGCTTAGTTCTATAGCAGCCATGAACTTTTCTTACCCTATAAAAATGACTATATATGTCGCTTTAAGAGAATAAGATAGCTTGAGTCATTCACCTAGGATTACACCTGAAAGTAAGAAATTTGTTTGAGATTTGTATTTACTAAAAACAATTGAGTGTAAGAAGTTATAATTTCAACAAAAAATTCCTGGTAACACAGAACTTTCTTGAGAGTCTCAAAATATTTATTATCTTTTTTTCCAGTATAAACATGGATAATGAGGGTCTCAGAAGCCCTCTCCTGTCCGGGATATGATGTCACAGATGATTCCTTACAGCCTCAGCCACCCTCAAACTGATGGCCCAGAGCTACAGATCTCAGAATCCCTGGACTCTCTTGCTACCCTCACAAACAGCGAGGGATCTTTTCCCATCCCATCTTCCTTCCCTCCCAGAACTTCTCTCCTTGGTGACTCCAGAGGACAGCCTGAAACAAGAAGAAAATTACTTCATTATACCTGTGACCCAGCAAAGTGGCAACACCCATTTTAGAGAGCCAAAACAATGGAAGAGATGCAAATAATAAAAATTGCTGTATATCATGATATATGACTCTCAACCCATAGTTTGGAAATACTTGTCACAAGAAGTTACTACTTCTCAAGATGAATATACAAGAAATGTTTTAAGTTACAAACATTAATCCCTCAGTGACAGACCAACCTTTACTTTGTGACTTTGTCCTGATTCCCAAAATAACTATGCAGATAATCCCAACCTTTATAATGGTTGTTATATCGTGGGAGTTGTTAGATCGTATGAGCTATAAAAGTCAGTCCTCACCAAAGGGCCCACAACTTTTACCTTACACAGCAAAGAGAAACCCAACTGTTCTCATATCCTAATCAAAAATATTATAGTTGATATTTCCTACATCAGCTCTAACACTTCTATCTCTAAGGTGCTATGAGTTTATAAGGAAATCAGGGAAAATGCTCTCCCCATCTAACCCAAGAAGCTGTATATCTGCACTGAAATTTAGTCTAGTATATTAGAGGCAATGGTCATGATAAGGTAGGCAATGTCACCAAAATGTTCATATTTTAGCATCTTGCCAGACTGACTCCTCTCTACATCAGCTCTAACACTTCTATCTCTAAGGTGCTATGAGTTTATAAGGAAATCAGGGAAAATGCTCTCCCCATCTAACCCAAGAAGCTGTATATCTGCACTGAAATTTAGTCTAGTATATTAGAGGCAATGGTCATGATAAGGTAGGCAATGTCACCAAAATGTTCATATTTTAGCATCTTGCCAGACTCCTCACTCTTTGGTTCACAAGCAGAAGTATTACAAATTTTAACTAATGGTAAAATTTGAGAAATATGGTTACAGTAGCACAATATGTGTGCATCAGTGACCGAGAATGAGGGCAGGAGAGAAAGATAACCACAGAACTCAAGATTTACCCAGGCTCTGGAAGGATCCAGAGAAATGACAAAAATGCCTTGAAAAGGGCAAAAGTTATATGAGAGATAGCAGCCCACTCAGATTCTGAACTCTAAGAGAAAAATAAACTTGCCTTGGTCACTTACAAGAGGCCCTAGATGATAAACCTGTGTCTATAAACCCCTCCTTGAGGGGAATATCCCTCTCTTTGCTGGAATAGGAAGTTTCAAACAAACTGACCCATTTGACCCCTTTGAAATCACCACTTGGGGTATCATTGTTGTGATTTTCGGTTCTAAGGAAAAACAAGGGTCTCAAGAGCAGTAGTAGAGGTGAAGTGTAACATGAATTGGGGAAGTGAAGACATTTGCCCAAATGACTGAGAGTTACAGTGACTTCCTGTGAAATTTGGGGCAATTCACTTAACATTTCTGACAACAATAATAAGTTATATATTCTCAAAATAAATTATATATTTTTATTTATGCAATGGCAGTGTTAGGCTAGATGTTCTGGATGTTCACCATAAAACCACAATATACTTTATTTTACCTACCTCAAAGCAACACAGTAACAATAACCCTTTAGAGACCAGGCATTTCAATTTTGTGTGAAGGAAATTTGGTCAGAGTGTCTGTAGCATATATTCATAAAGAGACGACAGTGTTGTGGGTACAGAGAACTCAAGAATCTAGCATGTTCCCCACTCTGTGATGTCACAAGGGTGGCACAGAACAGCCCAAAGGAGGGCAGAGCTGACCTTAACTGAAGAGGCAAGTCATTTCTCATACACGATTTGCAGGAATTATAGTCAACAGGCAGTCAGAATATTCCCCCAGGGAAACAGACTTTCAATCTCCCCAGGCTCTTCATATGATGATCTCATCTCTACAAAGTCTTTCTGCATTTACCCGCTTCACAAAGGCAACATTATAACAAGTTTTTGGAGAAAAGTAACCTTATTTTTCATTGTCTAGAATGAAAAACTTGTAGTTTAGTCACTGAGTCACTTGAGAAGGAACTTTGATAAGTAGAGAAACATCACAAATATATATGAGAAAAGAGAAACTTTTCCAGCCTCAAGAGGCTGTAGGTAATAAACCTGTGTTTATTATGGAGTTAACAGGTACTGAAAATCAAAATTCTGCTTGAAAAATATTCTCCTTAGAGGTCTTAGGCTAAACATGACATGAGGGGGCTGTCTCACTGAGACCAGATTTGAGTATGGGATTCTCAACTATTTTGAACATGGGCCATGGGAGTTAACCAGAACTGCCAGCTTCTGGCCATGTGAACCAGAGGTGAAAGGCAAAGAATACTCACCTGGCCTTCCCAGATGGTCCATCTTTATCTCATTGTTTTCTTTATTCTTACACACAGCATTACGCAAAGAATACCTGCATTTGATCAGGACTAAGACAAAGCACACTGGGTCAGAGACAGTCATCCAGAAATTCCCTCATATATTCCCAGATTCTACAGGGTTCCCTTTTTCCTTATACCTAAATATTATGTCAGCTCAGGCAGGGCCCCAGATACATACTTGTGCCCCATAGGTATACCAAAAACGGGTTTCCTAGCCTAGTCATAATCTGTCTCCCTTCAGTACTTCTAACATATATAAGGTTATGATTTCTCAGACTTCTTAGCACTGAGTCATTAAGACCTTAGAGATCAGAAAAGAGCAGACATAGCTGTCGTGACTCTCACATTATAATGTATACTATTTCCTCCCTTCATATATCCATTCTCTCATTATAGTTCCCCTGTGCCCTAAGGCCCACCATGGCACTTACATTTCTTTATATGTTGGTCTATCTCAAGTAAAAAGGGAGAGAACATGACAAAAAGAAAAAATACAAAGAGCATCGCAAAGAGGGCATAAAGCCAAGGAACACCATTTGGGAATAAACTGGCCCCAGCTTCAACCTCCGCCATCGAGATCTGAGAGGATGTGGAATTCTCTGCCTCAGTTGTCTCGCCTCCTAGGTGATCGGAGTGATGAAGTCACAGCTTCAGGCATAATAGGAATGATGAAAGTCTGGGTGGGGATTGGCCGAGCCTCATTCCATTTATACTATAGAGGAGCAAGTAATCTCAGGGAGCTTCACTTCTACTACAGCTCCATTAAACTGAAAATACTAAACCAGCAGGTTAGACCATTAAGAGGGTAGATTGCTACACAGATATTTAGAATGTGGATCTCACTGCATCAGAACCACATCCGTTCACAAAATGAAAGAACTATTTCCCTAGACTTCACAGCCCTAGAGCCAGTCTTATTAAACAGAATGATGTCTAAGTTGAAGGATCAAAAAAAGACAGATTGTCCCGAGGAAAGATTTCAGATCCTTTCCTAGAAGCTCTGGAAAACCCTGTCTTTGTGTGCTTATTCATATCAGGAATATGTGTCATGGATCATGGGAATATCTCTCTAGTCACATGTAAATGGGGAGGGAACAGTTTCTTTTCCAGGATGGGGGTTATGTTGTCTTCTGAACTAAACAGAACTTTAAGCAGTGAGATTGTTCTTATTTTCACCATCCTCTGAATATCTCCTCAATCCTAACCTCCTACTACACAAACATATCTAACATTTTTCAAAGAACTTAGATCAATAGATTCTCCCTCACTCAAAAGAGCATTTGACAGCAGAAATTGTCTCAGGCTTCAAGTCACTTTCCCTAGAGATTCTCGGCCCACTGTCACAAGAAAGGCTCTGTCCCACCATCATTTCGCAGTGCACGTATTGACCTCAATTCTTGGCCTGAACTCAAGCTTCCCTCAGGTGACCATGCAGACCCCATTACAAGATGCTAATGTGCCTCCATAATGTTTGCCATATTCCAAGACTTGTTGCATATCATCTCCAGGAGCACACTTTACTCTCTGTCTTCCATGAGGAGGGTGTCTTGTTTCATATTGGGCTGCCTGGCATGGAGGAGAGGTTACAAAGGTAATGTGAAAATGTCTTCCCTATTCTCTTCAATATGACTTTTCTTATTTCTTCGCTCCCCCAGATGCTGTAATCAGTTGCCTACAATCTTTAGTTCTTCTGAAGGTATTTTTGGTATGGATAGTTGATCGAATTGATATTACTGGCAGAGGATGAGCACTAGAAACTTCTATACTGCCATCTTAACTCAGAAATCTAGATGATGCTTTATGAAAGGAATGCCAACTGAAGATTTCTGAAAGTTCCATGGCATAATTAGCATCAAGGATGGCTTTTTTATAAATATTTGGTAAATTCACTGTGACAAGTTGTCCAATTAGATGAAAATAAGAGAATAAACCACCCATTCATGTAAAAAATTCTTAGGCTTTCTTAAGTATGAACTTAGTTTCCAGGAATTGTGTTAAAATTTGTGTGTGTGTGTGTGTGTCCAGTATATCAATAGACAAAAACTGTCTTTTTTAAAACGTTTTTAAAAGTTTTTATTTTGATTTTTTTGTTACCAAACATTATCATCATTTTTATACATATTCTTCTAGTCATTTTTTAGAGGTTTTTGTTAGCTTTTAAAGCATAGTTATATGTCTACAGTAAATATAATTTTCATTGTAACATTTTTACTAAACATTATAACATAATTATTAATTAATATTTGTTGTTGACTATTTTTTATTAAATTTATTAGGGTGACATTGGTTAATAAAATTATATAGGTTTTAAATGCACAATTCAATAATACATCATATGTATATTGCATTGTGTGTTCACCATCCAAAGTTAAATTTCCTTCTGTCATCACATATTTGACCCCTCTTACCCTTATCTACTCCTCTCTCCCCTTTCCCTCTAGTAACCTCTAAACTGTTGTTTGTGTTCATGAGTCTCTGTTTGTTTGTCTTGTCCATTTGTTGCTTTCAGTTTTATATCCCACATATGAATGAAATCATATGATTCTCAACTTTTTCTGTCTGACTTATTTCACTTAGTGTAATAATCTCAAGATCTAGTGTAATAATCTCAAGATCTATATATGTTGTTGCAAATGGCAGAATTTCATCTTTTCTTATGGCTAAGTAATATTCCATTGTATATATGTACCACAGCTTTATCCAATCATCTATCGAAGGGCACTTCAGTTTAATTATAGATTCACAGGAAATTGCAAAGATAATATATTTTGGTTGTTTCCAGTTTTGAGCCATTAAAAATAAAGCTGCTATGAGCAACCATATATAGATTTTATGTAGACATAAACATATTTCCAGTAGAATGAACATAAAAGGCCTAACAATAACATGCCTGTAGGTGTAGAAATTTGTAAATCACTTTTAAAAATTGTTTGTTGAGATCTACAAAATATACACATACTATACCCTATTACAAAGCACTTTCTCTTCCGAGTGTATTCCTAAGAAAAGCTTTCATCAATTTTGGGTAATACTTGGCTGATATAAATATCTTTAAATGTTTTTTAGCAAATAGAGGAACTCATTGTTTTGCTTCCCTATTATTTCTCACATCAGCTCTACTTATAATAGTCAAAAACTAGAAATAATTTCATGCCCAAAACACAGAAGAATAAAAGAATAAATTATAATGTAGTCTTGCATTAGAATATCAGACAGCAATTTAAAAGAAATACTGCTACATGTAGCAACATACTTGAATCTCACAGACATACTACTTTGTGAAAAAAGCCAAGTAAGAAAAAATTCCCACTGTTCAAACAGCTCAAAAACAGGCAGAACTAATCTGTCATGACAAGAGCCACGTAGTGGTAGACAGGAAAGGCAGGAATAAGAGAGCCTTCTGTGGCACAGAAATATTCTTTATCTAGCATATATATACATGGGTATATAGCTATGTAACAGTTCTTGAGTTGTGCACTTAATGTTTGTGAAGTTTACTCTCTAAGTTTGTAACTCTATAAAAAGGTAAAATTAGTATTATACTAGGTTTGTTAAATGAGCTGGGACTTTTTTCCTCTATGTTCTGTGGCTTCTATTTCTCTCCATAAAATAGAAATCATTGCTTGAGAGTTTGATGAAACTTACCAATAAAACCATCAAGGCCTTTGTTTTACTGAGAAGATTGATTTTTGAGTCATAGCACTTCAGTTCTATTATACTTATTGTTGAATTCAATTTCATTGTTTCTTCTTATGTTAGCAGCATTATATTTTTTTAAAAAAAAATTGTGGCTCATATAACATATTTCTCTCCACTCAGGAATGATATTTTTGCTCTACATACAATTCCAAATAGAATGGTCTTGTTTCCTTCAAGATATTACTTTGTCTTCTAAGTAATGTTGCTACTGCAAAGTTTAGAGTCAATCTGATTCTTATTTCTTGGCAAAAGATGTGCTCTTTTTTCTGGATATTTACTATAGTATTTTTGTTATTTTCTCTATAGTTTGTCTAGGTGTGAATATTTTTCCTTATTTTACTTAAGTGGCAATCTACAAGTCCTTCCAAAAAGACCTTACATGCTTTTTAAAAATTCTGTGAAATTTCTATCTATCGGTTCTTCGGCTCTTTCTTCCTCTCTATTTTTATGTTTCTTACTACTGGGACCCCAAATAACTGTGCGTTGGTGCTTTTCTTCTGTGTTCTATATCTCTTAGAATTTTATATTTTCTATATCTTTATTTTCCTTTGCCTTCTTGTGAAAGTATTTGAATTGATATTCCAACTCATCCATTTATTCATCTAGATTTATCTTGTTTATATCTTAATTGTTTTTTTTTTTAACTTCTCAGCTTAGTAGCACTTTTTTTATATTTGTCATGGACACAACAAGAAGCTTAGATTACTGCCACAGATTTTTGTGACTGTAAAATAAGCAATAAGATTAATTGAGGAAAATGCAAGTTTAGAACTTTGTTCTGGTCTACACTTTCATTTTCTCCTCTCACAGCTCTCTTCCCAGGTAGGTGCAACACTTGGCCAACCTCTGCCTGGCCCACCTCTCTCCACCTACCAGTTCAGTCTACTCCAGAATGGTCTCACTCTGATATGGTTAATTCTTTAGATACTCATTTCCATTTTATTTGTAATATTTCTCCAGAACTGGTTTTGGGAATCAGCAGCCTCTGTTGATTCACCATTTTGGCAAGAATAGGGTGTCATGGCATATAAAACAAATAATCCCACTGAGGAAGAAATATTTTGAGAACATAATATAAATATTTGTCATTTTAAGCCAAACTACAAAAATGTTACCAATTAATATATCAAATTCAGATTTATAAAATTAATTACCCCTTTATCTTTATGACTGATCAATGGTAAGACTGTTATTTTAGGAAATTCTGTAGATACTGTAGATCTTTTAGAGCAACCTAAGATGTACAAAGTACGCCACAAATTTCTGCCAAGCAGAGATCAGTAAGACTTCTGACATTACTGTTAATCAGATATTACTGAAGATGCAGGAAGTTTTTCTGTTTATCATTAGGCCTATTGCAATTATAACCACAGTGGTATGTACAGGAAATAAAATTTTGCTATATCAAAAAAAGAAATAACAGCACTTGCTTTTCATTCAGGAAAAGAGGGTGGGTTGTGGGTAATAGTAAAGGTTAATGTTCTACATACGTATTTTATTATAGAAGGTCTGTCAGTGCCTAAAGATTATAATTGGACTCATATTTTTTACAGAAAATCTCTATGTGCACAAGATTTTCATGAGTACCTACTAACTAGATTAATCTGTTTATATGCTAAAATTCTGTCATATTCTTATACGTAAATTTAGGCATTCCCTGCTAGACCAAAACACAAGGCTGGCTTAAACTCTAAATAGACAGAATGTGCAAATCTTATTTCGCGAGGTCAGCTTTCTTTGCACACAAAGAAAGATACCTCAAATATGAGAATCAGGGAACCAAAAGCTGACCAGACAGTGACTGCTAGAAAGACAAACCTTTTCTCTGATTTTTTGTCCTTGAATTAAGCCTACAATCTCAAGTGAACAAAATTCTGCTACTTTGTCTTAGTTAGATGAAGAAAGTTTTATTGACTTACTCTCCCCTTACGGATGCCCCACACCTGAAGCAGGAAGGTCGATTTCAAGAGATCTTATGGGAGGCATTTCAAAACTTATATGAGGGAAATCAGAAAAGGTCAATAGAGGCAAGAGTGTATACTAAGTAATGGTAACAGTTGGGGTTAAAATGGAAACAAAAACAAAAAGAAATTTCTTCAGGTGTCTATATTCCCTCTTCATCCATCTTTTATACTAAACCAGTCAATGTTGATTATATAAAATAAGCTTTTAATAGCAATGTTTTAGAGGAGAAAGAAGCAGCAAAATGTCAACACATTAGGTGAAATGAGTCAAAGAGAAGACAGGATGCATAGGGAAAAAAGGAAGAAAACAGAGATTGAGAATTCAATAAAAATACTGTTAGGAAGTAGTATGTTAGCCCAAACACACTCGAGAACCATTAGAAATACTAGGGACAGTACATAGAGCTAGTGATTGGAATCACCTTATTTCTCAAAGGACTTGAGAACTTGGACAGGTTTTAGGTAGATGGTAAAATTGTTCCCAGCAGATGTGTGAACTTCAATGAATTTTCCAAGAAGTTCAGAAGATTAGCTAATCTGACCCTAACCTGTATAATATGTGAGCCTATTGACTCTAACACAGCAGGTCACAAATAATGGACCTCATTCTCTTCCCCTTCCCCTTCCCCTTCCCCTGATAGGGACACATTAGGATGGAATTTGGAGATAAATATAGGCACTTTTTTACATGTAAGAGTTTATCATTTGACTTTCCTATATTCCTGCCTTGAATCTAGAGGGTTACTTCATTTCTTCAAAACAAGCAATTTGGAGATAGTGGAATAGAGAGTAATTTTACAGAAAGAGTATAACTACTTATAATAGAGCTATTTTCCAAGATGTCATGCACCAGTGTCTTCTAGGATATGGTGAGAAGACTATCCACATTCACCATGGCCATAACACACTGAGGGAACAAGAACGGCCCAGCTCCTAAAGAATCTAGCTTCCAACATTTCTCTTAACCACCAAGAGACATGTAGTTTCTGATATCTTTCTATAGCCAGAAGAAGTGAGAACAAGGAACCAAAAACTATTTTCCCAACTAAAATCTAATCATACTAGGGGGTACTTCAAATTGATTTACATTTTAAAAGATCACTGTACTTAAGGATATAAGAAATAATATTCATTTTAACCACATAACACGTTATGTGCTACACTCAGTAACTAAATCATGAAAAAAACAGTAAGTTTTTCACAGCCAAGGTTACAAAGTTAATATAAAATCATTCTGCCTCCAAGTGACTCTGTATTTCCATATTCCAATTATGCCTCTGGGAAGTGTTAAGATTTATTTTTACTAAAAAAGTTCTGCCACATTGACATCTACCTCCATGAAATCAAATTCCAGAGGGGGAGGGGCCAGAATTATGTAAGAAAAGATGATGTAATTAGGATAGAACATTTCTAAAATATCCAAGTGTTTTTCCTGAGAGGTCACCTTGGGATGAGAAACACCTCAACTCTGGATCTATACACAGCATCTCCCTCAGTCTGACCGTAGGTCACTAACCCAGGGTTTCACTCAGGAGAAGAAAATACATATTTGAGCTAAAGTGGCTAGGGTATAAATACTGTAATACATATTTGAGCTAAAGTGGCTAGGGTATAAATACAGTTGTGTTAAAGTCTCTAGATAGTCATAAAGATTTCTCGATAACACAGAACTGGTCTAAAAGGACCAAAGTATTTATTATTGGACAATTTGTATGAAAATGGAACGCAAGTCCACATTATCCTCCCTGAACATAGACAATGATATTTTCTAAACCTCTAGTGTGGACCAAAATATAACAGGTGTTTCAATAGAGGCGTATTTTTTCTCCAGATAACATTCCATCATCCTCAAGCTCAGCATTCTCACTTCCAAACTCGTCATCTTCTTTCAGGAGTCTCTCCTTTCCCAGATCTTCTTTCCTTGAGGAATGTGAAAACCAACCTGAAATAGCAAATGCAGGGCCTAGTTATAACTCGGAGACTAAACAGAGCCCTCTAGAAGCCTCGGAATCATGGGCAAGGTGAAAACCACATCCCTGAGGACCCAGGTGGAGATAATTTCTATACGATTTATATTCAGGAAAATCATATTAGATACGAATTATTGATCTCAGATCATTCTCTAGGAAATATTTGTAATAGAGACTAAAGACCTCTGTGAAGAGCTATTTCAGTCTATACAAACAGCAGGGACATGAAATTAGAGAAAGAAATTGTGAGTATCCTACATTTCCCAATAAGATTGGTCTGAATCATAGGAATTTGGGGACAAGAAGGTACATTTCCACTACCATCTATTCCATGAGGACACTAAGGGACCAGACCCTGACTTTCTATAGGTCCACAAGCATAATTCCAACCTTTTCTAAAAATCCTCAATCAGATATAGCTGCTTCGGCTTCAGCTTCTACAGTGTTTCTCCCTCCAAGGCACCCCACCACTCTTACACAGGCTGTGGCAGCAGATGTTTTATCAGGCCTTTCAGCTCTGAAATTCTGTGGATCAGGGCCAGCTTCCTGGACATGCAACCTACACAGTTGCACAGGACCCTGCTCAGAAGGGCCTTGTGCTGGCTTAATATTCTGTTGTCACCATCTTCAAAGTCTTGTTTTTGAACAAGGAATCTCACATTTTCATTTGTCACTGGGTCCTGAAAATTATGAAACCAGTCCTGCCATGAGTCTTAAGGAAATACAGACCAATTCTCACCCATCACCCAAAACCTGCTCTAATGAAAAGATATTTATCAGAGTAAGCTCAACGTATTAGTAATTATAGAGTATTAAAATGTAGCTTATCAATTTTTTTGTTTGTTTTTTTGCTTGTTGTCTATCAATGTTTTGATATTTTAACTTCTGACTTTGTTGCATCTCTAAGTAACCCAAAAAGTCTTTTGATAATCTCTGTAATTGTTGTGATTAGGAAAATATGGTCACAGCATAAAAAAATAAATAAATAAATAAATAAAAAACACATGGTTGTAACTGCAGGAAGGTTCCTATTACAAAATCCAGCTTACTCCCATTCTCCCTAAAGATACCTAGAAACAGCAGAAATGACTTAAGAAAGTAATTCTGGTTGTAATTAAGAAATATGGGCCAACTCAAATTTTATCTTTGCAGGAAGGATTGGCAATTAAGGACTCAAACTCATCTTCCCAGGAAAGACTACAAGAAATCGAACTTCCCTTTTACTTGCCTATGAGGAACTATTCTTTGGGCTAGACAACCTGTGGGGCCTGTTGCAAAATAAAATGTAGCGTCACTTGTTCAAAAACTAACAAGAAATTCAAGATGTGACAGGAGAGCAATAAACCGAGTGCACGGTCAGGTCTTTCTTAATGTGGGGACCTGTTGCCATTGCACAGGTCTCATTCTCATGAAGATGGCTCTGAGCATCTCCATCTCATCCATTTCACATAAACAAACTTCAGGAAGAATTTAAGGCACAGAAAACCCTTCATTTTTGTAATTTTATTCTTGATCACCTGTCTTCTGTCCTCTATCAGCAGGTGAGGGTCTCTGATTGATAGAAAGCAGTAGGTAGAGTGGACCTAGCTTGAGGAATGAGGAAAGGGTCATCTTAGATCCAACAGTGACTTCTTGTGTGACCTTGAGAAAGTCACATGTTATCTACTTTCAGTTTATTTATGGAGTAATATTTGACCATATAATCCCTATGATCCCTTCAAGTACTGATTATCCCAGGGTCTATAATTAAAGGCATTCTGGATAATTGGTAGAATGCCAGCTTCAAACTTTGGTAGCATTATCCCCATAAAACATGAAAATGTTCACCAAATCTCAATATATTTCAGTAAAATGATATTTACTGTCATTTCCCACCCTAACTTTTTACAGTTTTTAGGCAAAGGGATTAAGATGTACAAATTGCTAGTAATAAAAATAGTCACAGAGATATAAAATGCTATATAGTCTATAATATTGTAATAACTGAGTATGGTTATCACAGATGGGTATGAGACTTATTGGGGTGACCACTTCATAAGTTATATAAATATCTAATCATTGTGTTGTACACCTGAAACTAATATAATCTTGTACGTCATAAATGAAAAATAAAATAAAAATTCTTTTAAAAACTTTTACTACTTTTTGTCAAACCAGATATCTTGGTTTGGGAAATACAATTACATTATCTATATATGAACACATATCTGAAACTATTAGAGCAGCTATGCATGTGGAAAACTCAGTCTATATCTTCCTTTCTGAGGTCACGAGGCAGTCACAGGAGTGTCATAAAAAAATAAAAATAAAAATAAAAATAAAGCAGAGTTTAAACCAGCTGGAGAAATGGTCCCAGAAAACCAGAGCTTCGTCTTCAGAGAACTGAGGTTGCAATCTCCGGAAGTGCTAATCTTTTCAGTGTCTCCTCCTCACAAGGCCTTCTTCCCTTCATCCCCATTCCCAAGAGCAGATTGGCCTGCCTTGCCTAGGATATGTCCAAAACCAACTTTGTCTTCACATTTCTTAGCGCACAATGGCAGTTTGGACACAGAATGATCTGACAGGTAAGAAACATTCCAAGAACAGACATGAAAAGAGAAATTTGCACACATAAAAAAATAGATAAGGATTCAAAACAGAACCTCAGATTTGAAATATTTTCTTTCTAGAGAGAAGACTGTGTTCACTGGGGATCACAGGGAATTACTGATATCGTCATAGTGTGGTTATGAGGTGGGACACAAGAATGTTGTGTGTAAATGCTGTGCTCACAGATGCTGCAAATCAGCCCATACGATAGTTTATAGTCAGAAAAAAAACATACTAGGGAGGGCAAGAGACATCCACCTGACTCCAGCTGTTTCTCCTCCCCAGGTTTATGGTCATCATCTATGTCCTCACTTATAACCTCACATAGATAATATTTACATGGGGCGAGATTGACACAAAGATTCTGAGTCAGAAACTCCCATCCTGAAACACATTTATATAGAGCCACCTTTGCAGCCTCTGGGGCCACTCTCAGCTCATCAGAGCCCCGACTCGGTCCTGTGTCCTCACCCCTGGTGCTGAACTTATTGCTATCATATATGATCTCATGTTTCCTTGACATTCCTAGTCCAAAGTCACTGAGGCTTAGAGTCCACAGAAGTACAGGTATCATTTTCCAAAAATGTAATGAGGACGAGATGCAGATTCAGTATCCCACATCACAATGGGCCCCTTCTCTTCATCCTTATCTACTTTTTAGAGCCTACCTTGGCACTTTATTTTCTTTCTGCACTGCTGAATCGCCAGGAAAATGAGAAAAAGAAAGAGGCAGGGCCCCAAGATGAAACCAAGGATACCTGTCGCAAAGATCCCAGGGCCAGCATTTGAGCCTGAATGGGTCCCTGAAGAAAACATATCCTCAGGATTGGAAAGGACATGGGGGAATCCTGCTCCTAACTGTCACCTGTTGGGCACTCAGATGGTGAAGTCACAGCTTCAGGCACAATGGGAGATTGTGAGAGCCTGGCAGGGACTGGCCAAGTCCCTGTCCTTTGAGGACCCCAGCTCCATCGTATAGTTACATGAGAGAATGTTAAAGAATATCAGAACCTTCACAACTGCCACAGATTCATAGTTCAGAGGCATTTCCCTTTCCAGGGATAGAGCTCACCCATCTCAGAGCAGGGAGAGAGAAAGCTCAGAGCGCTTGTGTTCAGGATGAGAATATCCCCAAAGGGAACAGTACCCATGTACATGGTGAGTCATCTGGTTCCCCAACTATTCTGCCTCAATTCAACTCAAAAAAGGAAAAACATTTCCAGGAAGGAATTCCTGATCCTTTTCGGAAGGGTCCCTCAGAGCACATTCGGGCCTGTCTGAAATGTGTGCACCAGAGAGAATCTTAGACTATATCTTCTAATAGGAAACACTGTACCTATTTAAATATGAGGCAAATTTTCCCTATTGTCTGGACAGCAAAGAAAAAAATAGGGTTGTCCAACTATCACCAGGACATGCACCCTGACTCCTTCACCCTTTATTTTAGGGAGGCCCCTCCTCCAAAAATGCCTGGAGAAATCCAGCAATTCAGGCCATAAGAACACTTACAGTTCACAGAAACACTTTTGAAAGAACATTTTTACATTCTTACCTTGTTTCCCATGGCTGCCATAACAAATTGCCACAAACTAGGTGACTCAAACAGAAACATATTCTCTCACAGTTCTGGAGGCTAGAAGTTCAAAATCAAGGTGTTAATAGGGCCATGCTCTCTCTGGAGGTTTTAGGGGAGGATCCTACCTTGCCTCTTCCTAGCTTCTGGTGCTCGTCAGAATCCCTGGTGTTCCTTAGCTTATAAACATATCACTCCAATCTCTGCTTCCATTATCACATGGTGTTCTCCTTGTGTGTCTCTCGTTTTCACATAGTGTTCTTTCTGTGTCTGTGTCTAAATGTCCTTTTTCTTATAAAGCCATTGGATTAGGGCCCACTGTAATTCAGCAAAGCTCATCTAAACTTGATTACGTCTAATCAAGTTTAATAAGGTCACATTCTGAAGTTCTGGGTGGACATGGATTGGGGGGGAACACTACACAATTCAGTATATACTTCAATTTCAAAGCTGTCAAAACTAATTCTCTTTGACAGAGACAATCCAGAGCCAGGACTCTCCACTCACCAGAGCATCTCGCTCTAGCATCCTCTTCACCCTTGTAATCTTCTTACAATGACTACAAGCGCCGGCCTGTGGGGAGGATTCCCTGCCCCTGCATGGCACCTCAACCAATCAGATGCTCCTATCCTCCAGGCCAGATGCAGCCTCTCCAAGAAGCCAGAGCAGAGACTTACACATTCTGATAAAAAGTTCAAAAGAGAGGAACCATACCTTCAGGTGTCCACTAATTTGTATGAACATATCCTGGAAAGCATCATGAGCTGCATAATCAAAATGAATGGATTTCTATCATTTCTTTGGATTCCCAGTAGAACTGGTACCAGGTGCCTGTGATCTGCCATGACTCACACTTCAGGGTATCAATATCACTTGTTGTAACTTAGAGAAATGCATAGAGTAGTAAACCCTGAGCCAAATCCTCCAATGCTTCATATATGGTGCCAAAATAGGGACCAAAAACTAACATTTTAAATAGTTACTATTAAAGTGTTTGACTATTTTCACACAGCTGTTATAAGTTTAGTTCCACAGGAAACAGGCTCTGAGATAGACATTTGAGAGCAGGAAGTTTATTGAGGAGTACTCTCTTCAGGGACTGAGATAAACTATTAAGGGTATAAGTTGAACCGTAAAGTAGTCACAACAGGTCTCAACTGATGTCACACTGGACCTGGCATCCCCTTCCTCATCTCAAATAGAGGCAAATGGATTGAGCCTGTATATACAGGTACTGAAGAGTCACTGAATGGGGACTATCCCCAAGGAAGGGACAGCCACCAACACCCATAGAAGCTGGGAAATGAGTGCTTTAGTGAGAAAGGGGGTCTCAGCGTGGCATCCACCCCAGCCACATTCTGTGCCTCTCTAGTTCACTCGCTTTAAAATACATTAAGTATGCATTATACATTAGTACCGAGAGCTAATTTTTCTTGGATTCTCGTATGCTTCTTATTCTGGGGAAACTTGCAAGAGAAAGGTTCGAAAGACAAGCTGCAGCCCTTGTCTGCCACTGCAGTTGGGTCTTAAGTCCATTACTGCAAATCATCATCTCCCTCCTCTGCCACATTCTATATTTCTCTCACTCTCTATTAGCACCTCTGCTGGTCTAGGTAGTTTATCTGGTGGAGTGATCCAGACCCTTAACTTGGAGTGTCTGAAGCACTGGCCATCAGACACTTCCCAGGCTGTGGCTGTTGCACTGGTACATTTATTATCAAAATGGGACAAGAAGGTGGCCAAAAGATACCCAAATAGATGACCTGAGTACCAAATATATCCTTGTCTGCACCCATTGTACAGCATTCTCTCCCTGCTGATGATTAAGGCCATTTACCCCTATAAAGAGGTTTTCATTTTTCTTGTTTGTTGATAATTTGACATGAAGATCCTGAAGTGACTGAGAAGCATTTATAGCTTAAAGTTTAATATAACACTTACGATGTCTCTTTGTGGAATCACTTTTCCTTCTATGAACCAGATCTCCTAAATCCACAAAGCCTGGACTTGGAAGATAAGAAGCCCTAATTCCTCAAGTGGACCACTGGGAATGAGGGTAAACATAGCCACTTCTATGTCCACTGATTCTTGGATCTATGTATTCTGACCTGTTGGATATACCATGGGTAACCATATAATGGTAACTGATTTATAGTATATATATTTTATTGTGGAGGGTGGGCCCCATCTTTGCAGGGTATCATCTCCAAGCTGGTCTTCAGCTATACCTTCAATAGGCATTTTCATCACTCTGACAGTATAACAGATTCACTGTCCAAAAGTCATGCAACTCTTACCAAATCTCCTTTACCATAAAGTGAACCCCTTGGTCTGAAGCAGTGTGGTGCAGGATCTCACATCAATGAATTAAACACTTTATTGGACCCCAAGTAGTGGTAACATCTGAAATTCTGCAGGCAGAAAAGACAAGCTTGTACCTGAACTATGTGCTGATTCCAGTGAAGGCCAATCACTGCCCTTTCCAGGGCGAAGGGAGTTCAATGTAGTCACTTTGCCACCATGTGGCCGGTTGGCATCCATGGGGAGCTTGAGAGTTAAGATGTTCTTTCAGGGTTGTCCTGATGAAGCAAAAGAACTGGGCCTTAACACTCCCGCTTTGACCAGTTATTGGCTACGGGCTGTCCCTGGGGAAGGGGTGAGACCTTAGAGGATGAAACTCTGCAGCAGAGAGCAGTTTCCAGAGAGGAATTCAGATGAAAGATGTAACTAATTCGTAATCTGTAGTCCCACCATGTCCCAGGAAACTATAATTTATTCCTAGGTGAAGTGTCTGTACTACTTATGGCAGTTTTGGGGGCAAAAAAATTCTCTGTGATGTGAGGGAAGGAAAGAAAAGGCAGACTTTATACTTGTCGCCATCAAAAGCCCTGGATCTTTATAAAACTTTCTTTTAACCAGAAATAGAATGAGAGGAAATCCCACCCTATGAAGCCAATAAAATCATGTCTCCTTGACATGATTATTGTCTGTCTCACATTTTTTTCCCACTTACCTGAAAATTTTTTACCTTTCTAATTTTAATTTTCTACTCACCTGACTTTTTGTTCTTACCAGTAGATACTTCTTGTTTCTTTGCAGCCACAACATGTTGGTTACTTAACATTGAAAATCTAGGCCCTGTTAAATCAAATCATTTTTTCTTGGGCCCGTGGACTAGTAGAACTGACCCAGAAACAGTACATCAGTTGAGCTGAACCAGCTATCTACCAGACCTCTGGAGTGCAGAAAAGAAAGGGACATTTTTTTTTTTTAATATAGCTTTACTGTATCAGCTTTGGGGGCAGAATAATATCTGACATCAGAAAACCTTGTATCTCATATAAGGAGATAATTAAGATTTGGCATCTAATTGGTGTTTGAACTTCAGAAAGTTTCCTTTGATATAGTCTCTGATGGCAGGGAAGATGTTAAGCGGGATTTCTACTGGCTCCCAGACAATGGCAATGTCCTGCTGTAGGAGCCCCCATTAAGGACTGGAAGGATTCCTTATTTGGTTTGAGGAAGCTGAGACTACTACTTGAACACAGGAGGGTCAAAATGACCATGATGGACACTGCTTTCTCCAAGGACTTGCTATTTTCCTCTTTAGTGACCTAGTGGGTGCTCAAGGTAAGAAAAGCCTCACTCTTTAAGATAAGCAGTGATACCAGATTAGCTCTAAAATTCTGGAGGAAATAACCCCTGGGATTGGAAAGATAACACCTCTCTACTGACCATTGGTTTTGACCAAATGTAATCTTTAGTGACATCAACGTTGATTTTTCTCCTGTGGGAACCCTATTTTGCAAGTTCAAAAGTGAGATATTGCAGAGATGTAAACTTTGTTCTCAGATTGGCCCATATTTGTGTTTTAGCCCTCTCCAACAATACTTAAAAGCTCAGAAAATGTCTGATCTCTTCCTGAAATGGATTGTGGCTGAGGGACTGCCCCAGGCTGCATCTCTGATCTGTCTTTTCTGTATTCTATATTGTCTCTCCTCACAAGTATTTTGGTATTTCTGCTCTTTTAGTCAATAGATTTGTGTATGTTCGTACATGTGTGTACATGTGTGTGTCTGAGAAAGAGAGAGAGAGAAATGAGTGAAAGGGAGTTTGAAGAGTATGTGAAGGCTAAATGCGTCAGCAAGAATATGTCTGCCTAATGAAAGTCAACTTTATAGATAAGAGTTCATAGAATTCACAGTCTTTAAGCCAGACTGCTGGACTTGGTGGAGTAGGTGGTAGTGGTGGTGATGATATGTGTGTATGTGTAGATGATGAGGGCAGATATGGAAATCTTCTTGCCTATAAAGAAAGCCCTCCCATTATGAACTATAATTACACCCCCAAATAACCTTGTACATGCAGTCTAAGCCTGACTTTGAGTGTCTTTTTCTTCCCCACAAACCCATAGCTCAGACGTTTTTCTGCTTTACTGTAGTTTTTCCCTAGCATTGGGTTCTTGGCAGAACTTTGTCTTCCTGCCTGTGATGTTTCCCCTTCCAGCCTCTTGGATTGATGGTCCTCTGACCTCACTGTGTAGCAGAGAAAACTTATGCCAAATGTAGGTTTCTGTGGATGGGTTGGTATGAGCTTTGAAGGCAGAAGAGGGTTCTAGCCTTAGAGACTTCAGGATGTGCCTCTCTTGGTCAACCTTTCCCTGTCCCACTGGGATATTTGAGCTTGTTTTGTGACATCCTAAAGGATCTGCTATAAGAAGGATCCGATGCTTATCAATGTCCTTATGGTAAATTTTCTCCATGGTAGTTCATGCACATCCTACATGAAATCTGGACTCCATTGGGCCCCTGACTCAAGATATTGGTGTGTGAGTCCCTGAAATGAGAATAATCTAGCCACGTGCCCAGAGAGCCAGCTATTCTAGGTGTGGGTCTTGGTCTCTGGCTGCTTTAGCAATGTTCCTCAGCTCTTCGTCTCTTTCCTAACCCATGTTTCCTCTTTACTTCAAGCCCCTCCGTTCAGAAGTCTTTGTCTCTCTTCTTTGAGAAATTCTACTCCTCTCAACAGGAGCAAGAAGTTTTGTTCCACATTCCCTCATTAGATTTCTTGAAACTTCCAGTTCCTTGGGTTTTGGGCCACATACTAATAATGGTTAATTTTGATATCTATAATATCTTTATTAAGGGCTTATCCAGTTACAATCATGAAAATTCCCTGTTTCACTCAGTTAGTGAATCTTGCCTTAAAGTCTACTTTTTGTGATGTCGATATGGCTACTCCAGTTGACTTATGATTAGTGTTTATATAGCATGTAAATACATTTTTTCCATAATTTTACTTTCAACCTATCCTTGTATGTATGGTGAGCATCTTGCATATAGCATTTCCTTGAATTTTGCTGTTTCATCTAGATTAAATGTTTAATCTATTTACTGTAAATGCAATTACTGATATTCTTGGGTTAGTATCTAACATTTACTTTTAATGGACCCACCTGCTTTATATTTACTTTTCTCTCCTTTTTTGCCTTCTTTATATTAAATACATTTGTTATTATTCCAGATTTTCCTCTTATTTGATTTTCAACAGCTTTACTAGGTGTGAGAGTTTTCATATCTTTCTTAGGGTTCTTTGAACTTCTTGAATATGCCTTTCATCTATTTTTTAAAATTTTTTAACCATTATCTCTTCAACAGCATTTTTCACAGAACTAGAATAAATAATCCTAAAATGTATATGGAACCATAAAAAACCTCAAATAGCCATGGCATTTTTGAGAAAGAAGGACAAAGTTGGAGATGATGCTGCCTTGTTACCTAATATCAAACTATACTACAAGGGTATAGTAATCACAACAGTATGGTATTGGCATAAATAACAGACACATAGATCAATGAAATAGAACACAGAGCTTAGAAATAAATCCATGATTATATGATCAACTAATCTATGACAAAGGAGGTAAGAATATCTAATGGGGGTAAAAACATTCTCTTCATAGATGATTTTTGGAAAACTGAACAGATATGTGCAAAAAAAAAAAATGAAGCTAGACAACTTTTATACACCATATATAAAAATAAACTTGAAATGGATGAAAGTCTTAAATGTTATGGATGAAACCATAAAACTCCTAGAAGAAAACATGGGCAGTGAACTCTTAAACATCACTCTCAGCAATATTTTGGGGAGGGTGGGGATATGTATTCCCAGGCAAGGGAAACAAAAGAAAAATAAACAAGTGGAACTATATCAAACTAAAAATGTTTTGCACAGCAAAGGAAATCATTACCAAAATGAAAAGACAACATACTGAACTAGAGAAGATACTTGCCAGTGATACATATGTTAAGCGGTTAATATCAAAATTTATAAAGAATTCAATAATCTATTCATTTAATTCTTAATTCTGTGCATTTTATTTTCAGTTGGCAACTGTTATTCTAATTTTTAAAATATATTTACAAAATAAATATTGTAATGTATTCTTTGTTAATAAATATATTCTTTGTTAATTTTTAAAAATCTTTTCACCTGTTTGTTCCTTCTTCCTTCTTTGTTCCTTAATCCATCGATCATAGTTAAAATTTTTATCTACTAACTCCAACATCTTTATCATGTGTGTTTCTGCCTTCTTTTATCTTCTCTTTTTTGACTTCGTTAATTCGTCATTTGATCTCATCTCTTTACATGTCATGTAAATTTTTAGTGAATGCTAAAAATCATAAATGGAAAAAATTATACTCCATATGTATTTTCTAACACCTGAAAGTTGTCTGTCGTCAAGTCAACTGCGGATTTGCCATCTCTACCCCAAAAGGAGCATACTTCGTGGAAGGAGGTGATCAGATCTGGAAAGCCCAATTTCACTGCTCAGGGGCTG
>NW_006437736.1:13773517-13777608 GCF_000325575.1 Pteropus alecto | reverse complement strand
ATTCCTGGCTGTACTCATGGAAACAGAGCCTCTGCGATCTGCCCAGGTAAGAGCACCAAATTGAGTTTGTCACTCCATTCACATTTCTGCAAAAGCTACAGCAAATTGAGGGTCTTGTGAAAGACTGGACATGCCCTTCCATTCAGCAGAATCTAGTATAAAGGAAATAGCTTTTTGATCACCATGCACAAAATCTATCAAAAGAGTTTGGGGGAAATTGTTTATACTGATCCAGTATTAGACTTAATATTCCCATATTGTGACCTTATAATATAGCCACCCAACTCCTTTATGGTCTTATGGCCTTCTCTTTCGCAGAATAAATTAGCAGCCATAACTTTGAGGCTCTTACAGTTTTATGAGGGGAAGATCATCTAAAGACACAGGGAGAAGACAGCCACCTACAAGCCAAGGAGAGAGGCCAGGAACGTTTCCTTTGCTCATAGCCCTCTTAAGAAATCAACTCTGCCAACACACTTCTAGCCTCCAGAATTATGGGAAAATAAATTCCTGTTGTTTAAGCCACCTAGCTTATGGTACTATATCATGGAGATCCCAGCAAACTAATACAGGTGCCAAAATTATGTTGAAATAAATAGATATCTATATGTGTAAAAAATGAATTACAACTCTTGCTTCACATCATACCAAAATAATGAACTTAAAATGATTATAAACATAAATGTAATTTTTTTTAATAATTAAACTTCTAAAAGAAAATGTAGGAGAAAATTTTTATGATCTTGCGGTAGGCAAACATTTCTAAGGCACAAAAGACATTAAGCATTTAAAAAAATAAGAATTAGACTTCATCAAAATTTAAAATTTTTGCTCCTTGACAGGCAATATTAAGAAAATGAAAACATATTTAAGCGATAGGGAAAATTTTGCAACATGCGTATCTGACAAAAGACTTATAATCAGAATATGTAAAGAACTATTACAACTCAAAAATAAGACAAATGCCCACCCAGTTTAAAACTGGGCAAAAGATTTGAAGACATGTCCCAAAAGATGATATACTGACAGTCAATAAGCAAACTAAAAGATACTTAACATCATTAGTCATTCAGGAACTTTAAAGTATAAGTAGAAATACTGCTTTACTAACTAGAATGTCTAAAATTAAAAGACATACCTTTCCAAGTTTTGGCAAGAATATGGAGCAACTAGAGCTCTCATACTTTACTGGTAGTAACGTAAAAGGATATGAACATCTTGAAAAAGCAAGAATTCTTTTCATTAAACATCACTTAAATTGTTACCCAACAATTCTACTACTAGATATTTACTTGAGAGAAATAAAAACCTAGGTCCACAAAAAAAAATTTGAGCATTAATGTTCACAGCACTTTTATTAACAATAATTTAAAAAATATAAACAACTCAAATTTTTATTAACAGAAGAACAAATAAACAAATTATAGTATATTTGGACAATGGAACACTTTTCAACCATAAAAAGAACAAACAACTAATAAATGTAACTAAATAAATAAATCTCAAAAACATGCTGAAAAAAAGAAACCATACAAAAAGGAATACATATTACACGATTCCATTACTTTCTAGAAGACATAAACTACCCTGTGTGACAGAAGGCAGATCAATGTTTGTCTGTGTCTAGGATTGTGGGGCGAGGGATGGGATGTATTGGCTGCCAAGGCAAATGGTAACTTTTTGGATTGGTATCTATGCTGTATCTTGATTAAGGTAGTACATTATGTAGGTACATATATTTGTCAAAACATCTAAATGTACTCTTAATATGGGTATATTTTATTGCATAAAAAGTACACCTCAATACTGTTGATTTTATTACTTTTATTTGTTTCTACCTTAGGTCAAAAATAATTTTTTATTACATTTTCTTAATTTTTCCTTTGAAAAATTTTTGGAACTCATGTTTGCTATAGCATACAAAGAGTTTTGATAAATAGCCTACATGGTCTTGAGAATGATGTGTGTTCTGCAGTTTTCAGATACAATTTGTTAAATCATACTATTATGTATTTTAAATAACTACTGATTATTTTTGTCGGCTTGCTCTATCTACTGAGGCAGGTATTTTTATTTTGTTTTTCTGAATAACAGAAGCCTTATAAACTCTCACCAACAGCATCTATGAAGCCTAAAGAGATTCTGCCAATGGTTTCCCTAAGGCACTTTCCAAGGCCTGCTGCCTTGATCCAAAAGAAGTGGCACATAATTTGGGTTACTGTAAATAAAGATGCTATCAACATTCATGTACAAGTCCCTGTTCAGACAAATATTTTCAGTTCTCTTTAGTAGAAGTTTAGCTGAAGATAAACATTTCTCTTTCTATCTGGTGTTAGCATTTTGGGGTATATGGTAAGCATCCTGGTTACTAATGCTGCCTAACAAATTTTCGCAAAAACCCTAGCAGCTGAAAACAAATAATACATTTCATTTCGCTTATGGTTTCCTGGGTCAGGAACTTGGGAAAGACTCAATTTGGCAGTTCTATCTTGGAGTCACTTGTGTGGTTGAACATAGATGTCATCTGGGACTAAAGTTACCTGAAGGCCTTACTGAACTAGAAATGCAGATAGCTTTCTTACAAGAATAGCAGTTGGTAGCTCAGCTTGACCAAATCGCCTAAATATAGCTTCTTCAACATGATAGTCTCAACAGAGTCAGTCTTTCCTTAAAGCAGATGTCCTATGAATCATGGAGAAGCTTCAGGATTTTTCTGACCTAGTGCTGAGAATCAAGCAATGTTACCTTCGCTGCATTTATTGCTTATGAGCAACTCACGAAGGTCAGTCAAGATCGGGGGAATGAAGCATAGACCTCAATTTTCAAAGGATGTACATCAAAGAGTTTGTGGAAATGTTCAAAAACCATCAGAGATGTATTAAATATCCCACTGTGATTGTAGATTTTCTAACTTCTACTTTTAGTTCTGTCAGTTGTGGCATTATAAATCTAGGACTTATTATACATAAAGTTAGGCCTTTTCACAATCTCTTGTGCCAATTTTATATTTTTCATTCTTTGTCTTTCTGTGCTTTATTCTATATATTTCCCTCTGATCTTCCATTTTACTGTTTCTACCATGTGCTATTCTAATGTACTGTTACACTCTTTACCTCTACTGACTTTTTCAGCCTTAGAAAAAGGCTGAAAAATTTGCTTTTTGTTATAATTTCTCTGCCCAGGTATATATTTTGTCATTTAATTCTATAAACATTTTAATCGTGCTTATTCAAACTCCTTGTCAGATAACTCCATGCCAGATACCCTGTGAAAATTTTCTTAATGTTACCTTTTTCCTCTTGATTTTATATGAGATCACCTTTATATGAAAACTTTTTAAGTAACAGACACTATAAATGAAAATTTGTAGAAATCCTTCAGAAAGCATTTTATTTTGCTTCCTCCAAACACCTGATTTAGGGGCGGATCACCCTATTTAAAAGGAAGTGATTAGAAGCTGGGCATCCATCACTGTGAGGAATAGTCTATTTTTAGTTCACTCTTCTTTGTATGGTACAAGGGTTCTGGTTAACAAGGTATGTCCTCTGTGGTTGACTGTAAAATATACTTTCTATTCCCCAAACCTATGAGTCTGCAAAAATCTCTGTGAGCTTTTCAGAGTCTCAGCTATAACCTTTGAATAGACAAAGGCCTCAAGGGGCAAGTGGCTCACCATTGCCCTTTACTTCTTTCTGACAGCATGGCTCCCAAAATTCTCACTGCCTCAGTAACTTTACAACACTTTCAAAAAATATTGATAGAGAGCAGTTTTTCTAAACTCAATTTTAGTGCAACACTTGGCTTAAAACAAAATACTGGCATTATTAGAAGTGGAAATCTACACAAAGGTGAACTACAAAATTATAACATTAATGCTATGTTATAGCTTTCGTCTCAGACCCCATCACTAGGTTATTATTTAGTTTAATTCATTATCTCGTTCTTCGACTTTATTAACCCTCTGACCGCAGCTGTTTCTGTAGGAAACCAGACCCAGGTGCTGCCCCATCGCAATGACTCTGCGTCTGAACCAGCAGGCTCTGCAGCCTCAGAGAGGAGCGCTGCCAACTGCTTCCCCCTATCTCCCCCCC
>NW_006437736.1:13768606-13772530 GCF_000325575.1 Pteropus alecto | reverse complement strand
TCCTTATCTTAATCACAGCTGTGAAGTCCCTTTGCATAAAAGGTAACATTTGCACAGGTTCTAGGAAGCAGGGTCCACGATTCTACCTACCACCCACAACCCACACTCCCTTTCACATTGTCTGTCAGAAGTCTTGTCAGTAAGTAGGATTCAGCTTTCCCACTGTGCAGTGCCCAGAGTGGTGTTCCTCTCAGTTCGCATTTCGCTACATCATTGTGGTAGAACTAGACAGGCACACATGAACAAAATCAGGTAAGAGGGAGACAAATTTTCAGTCTCATTAAGCTGCTTTCTCAGCAGAGTCAGGGATGACTGTTCATAATCTCTGGGAGAGAGAAAAAACCCAGAGCGTTGAGTGGAATCTTCACTGTGCCTGTTTTTCCTGTCTTTCAATTTTAGAGTTCCTGGACCTCAGGCTGGTGAATGAGGATCAGGAGTGTGCTGGGTGGCTGGAAGTTTTCTACAGCGGGACCTGGGGCAGTGTCTGCCGCAGCCCTATGGAAACCATGACTTTGTCCGTGATCTGCAGACACCTTGGCTGTGGGGATGATGGGACCATTGACTCTTCTGTTAATTTCAGGGAAGGTTCTAGGCCTCGGTGGGTGGATGGAATCCAGTGTCGGAAAACCGATACCTCTCTCTGGCAGTGTCCTTCCGACCCTTGGAAATACAATTCATGCTCTCCAAAGGAGGAAGCTTATATCACGTGTGCAGGTGAATTACTGTCTGTGTCTATGTGTCTGGCCCACCCCTGTAAGATGTCGTTAGCGAGACCTTATATTTTCAAATCTAAGGGATGACTTTAAGGTGAGTCTACAAATGAAGTTGGATGAAGGTAATTTAATACACATGTTGCAGACTCATTTCAAAGGAAAAAACACAGAAAATTGTGTTGACTGCAGTTTATGTGAAAAGTATCAGGGAGAATGGAATGAACATGTGGGGAACGTGAATGATACTCTAACAAACTTTCTGAGGAATTGCCAACTGATTAGGGGTGGTTAAAAGATATGTCCAGCACTTTAAAGTGACTACGAGGCAGAGCAGAGAATCAATCCTGACTGTGTCATCTCTTAAACTCATGGTATTTTACTCAGAAATGAGTCTATGCCACTTAGACTACTTCTTAAGTCAGCCTGTTGGTCGATAGCAATTGAGTGCCTGGTAGGTGCAAATTCATATTCCAGCTAAGAGAGCAGAGAAGAGAAGAGGATATAGTCCCTGCTATCATAGAATTTACAGTCCAGTGCTAAAAACTCTCATTAGCAGAAATTTCAAGTATCATGAAGAATGAGAAAGTGCATAGAACTGTATAATTGAGGCAAAAAATAATAATAATTACGCTGA
Organism: Pteropus alecto; assembly: GCF_000325575.1. Classification (NCBI taxonomy): domain Eukaryota; kingdom Metazoa; phylum Chordata; class Mammalia; order Chiroptera; family Pteropodidae; genus Pteropus; species Pteropus alecto. Next base: position 13,771,183 of record NW_006437736.1, on the reverse strand, counting down.
GATAGAGACCTGAGTTATGGGTAAGAGTTCCTTAAAGAAAGAAAGTGGAAAGATCATTTTGGTCAGAATAAATACTGGGTTGGGAGGGGACATGGTCTATGTGAGCTCCTGAGAAAATTTTACCATGGCCAGAGCAGAAAGAGGGTGAGGGAGAGGGATGCAGAATGACCCTGGAATGGTGAGCAGAGCAGAGACCTCTGAGAGGAAGGGCCCTGGAAAACAATCCCGTTAAAGAGGAATTTGTTTTACTTCTTGGTTGCCACATCATGGACAACAGCTAGGAGGTCAGTATCCTCATGGGCCCACAACTTTCTGCTTGACTTTGTCTCAGCCAAGAAGCCCTCAGAGTCTCAGGCCTGTTGGCTGGTCCTTCATCCTCTGGGCCTTTCTCCTCTATTACTGTGCACTTCTCTGCTCCCCCAGACTCCATTCTCCCAAGTCTTTGGCAGAGCCTGCTGGAATTTGGAGTCTGTCATCTTCAAATTCTCTTATATCCTCCATGTTTCCTTCACTTTCATGTTCTGATCAATACCTGACTTTTCCATGAAAACACTTGGTTCCCTATCAATAGGAGGCTGTGTGTTGGTTTCTCTTTCAACACACTTTTCCTTGGCCTGGGACTTTGATTAGGCACACCGTGCTCAGTTGTCATCTTCAACAATTCCTCTTCTGTGTGTCTTCTCGACATCCAGTTACTCTGAAATTCGTAGCATGAGGCAATATCGCCTACTACTTCTCTTTGTTGCTGTCATCGTCCGACCCTCTGGTCACCCCGCCTTGTCCGCTGAAGACTGCAGCACCAGGCTCACCAGGTTCTTCATCTCTGTCTTCCTCCTGCAACCATTAGTGGTTACTTCAACGTCCTTCAACAATCCTGGCCTCTCAGTTCATCGAGGTTCTCATTTCTGAGAACGTCCCCTTTCTTCCCACCTCTGCCTAAGCATTCACTGCTGACCATCGATAAATGTACACCTTGGAATTTTGATTTCTTCATTGCATTCTCCAAATATTGCTCCTTATTCTTATGGCTCTTGACCTGTAATGCTCCTTTCACAGTACCTTTCCATCCTCATGGATTTTCTTACTTTCCTTAAGTCCTCATATGGGCACATTTTTTCCTCGGGTAGATTAGATAATACGCTCCAACATTGTAACCATCTTCACTTATCTATAGGCAACTCTCTTGTTCTTCTTCGTCAGTCTTAACTGGTACACACGAGGAAGGTTAAAGCCAACTAACTAATTACTCCTCGCCTGCGCCGAACTCATGAAAAGGCAGGAAAGCAACACACAGTATGCTGCTCGTCTGTTTTTGAATTCGTAGACACAATCTCTATTGGGCTCTCCACACTGCCCCTAAGTTCTCCAAATGTGTGTGCTTGCCCTATCTTTAAAATTATATTGTACCTATTTTCCGCTCACCTCCCCGTCAAAACCTGATTCCCATCATCCATTCTCAAATCTTAGTCTTGCCTCGGACCTCACTGAGAAATTAGCACAGTCAAACTCCTCGTCTTTCTTTCTCCAACTATCACGACTTGTACACAGCTCTCTACTTAGCCTCCTGCATCAGAGGCCACTGTCCTTCACTTAAGCCAGCTCTTCTGCTCAGGCTACAAATTCTAAACCCTCTCAACTTGTCCAACACTTCACCTCTTCAATTATATCCTCTTTATCTGCACCATTAGCTTTCTGTCTCCCTATTGATCTTATCAATGTACATCCAGGCTGAAGCACCTCACATCTTGAAAAATACCTGAACAAACCAACATTCCGTAACCCCAATTCCCTCCATGGCTACTGCCCCATTCCTCTTCTCTCCTCTCCACAGTGTGATCGAAGGTCACCGTCTCCACAATTGTGTCTCCTACTGTCCTGCACTTATTTCAGTTACGTCTTAAACCCACTACGCCTCAGAAGTGGTAAGGAAATTAAATGTAAGACACTTTCCTGACTTCATTATATTATCCTTGACCTTTCAGAAGCATTCCATACCATTGACTTCTCTGTCCTTTTTCAAAATTGTGGGGATTTGCCTATTGAGGATCACTTTGTGGCATTAATTAGGCTTCTCATTCTCCTTCTTACCAGTTACAGGGGTGCAACTCCTGTGCTCAGCCTCCAGAGTTTAGACACTCCCAGTTCTCAGTATCAGACACTCTACTCTTTCTTAGCTGTACTTCCCCGCACCAAGGCCCATGGCCCGAATGACATCCGTACATTGAAAGTTGCCAGATATATACCTCCACAGCTCATCTCTCCCCTTAACTCCAAACTCATATGTTCTACTGCCACCTGACATCTTCTCCGCTTGAATACCAATGAGCCACCCAAATGTAGTCCAAAGCATAACTTTTCCTCTCTACTATATTCTGCATTTCAGTTAATGTCACCAGCATCACTCAGTTACTAAGGCTTAGTATGTGAGTCAGCTTTCACCCTCCACTTCACTCACCCTCCACTTCCAATATAATAGCAAGTTCTGTTGGCTCTATCTTCAGGTGTATCCTCAATCCTTCTATTCCCTTCATCCTCACTGCCTTCTTAGTCCAGGAAAGACCATCTTGCCTGGATTCT
>NW_006437736.1:13758074-13767351 GCF_000325575.1 Pteropus alecto | reverse complement strand
TGCAAGGTCCTTCCTCCAGGGCAGCTTTCACCTTTCATTCAGGGGTGCGTATGTGTGGGTGTGTGTTTGTATTTGTGTGAAATATGGACAGTGATAAGAAGTAAACATTTTTTTAAAAACAGAAGTAAAGAGACCATTTCAGCTGATGCTAAGGGCTAGGATTCAGTGAATGTCTCAGTAACTCAACCCATCCTGTTCATTGCGAAGCCCGTGTTTTCCCTGCCATTGGACTGAGCCAAGGACCTTAAATAATCCTGTTTGGGGACGAGACTATGCCCAGCTGTCTTTGATCCAGGGCTTCCCTATTGTCTACTTCTGCAGGAATGAGACCCAAGAGCTGTGCAACTGCTGCCCCCTGCACAGGTACATGAGCCCCTCCCACCTCCCCTGTTGGTTCCCAGGGGCTCCTTCCCTCCCACCAGGCGCAGTAACAGGAGGTGCTGCTGCCTTTTCAGACAAAGAGAAGCTCCGACTCAGGGGAGGAGACACAGTGCTCAAGGCGAGTGGAGGTTTGGCACAACGGCTCCTGGGGCACAGTATGTGACGACTCCTGGAGCCTGGCAGAGGCCAACGTGGTGTGTCAGCAGCTGGGCTGTGGCTCTGCTCTGGAAGCCCTGCAGGAGGCGGCGTTTGGCCCAGGAAGTGGACGCATCTGGCTGGACGAGGTGCAGTGCAGGGGCAGGGAGTCGTCCCTGTGGGCCTGTGCTGCGGAGCCCTGGGGGCAGAGCGACTGCAAGCATGAGGAGGACGCTGGAGTGAGGTGCTCCGGTGAGTGGAGGAGCTTGGATTCCGCGGGCTCTGGCTGAGCTGAGGCTGGGCTGGCGTAAGATGGGGAGTTTGTATTCAGAAAGCACTAGGTCCTGTAATCTTGGATCTAGGAGAGGCAGAGCTGGGAGGACTCAACATTGGTATTGGGGTAACTGAGAGGTGACTTCAAGGCTCTGGTGGGAAAAGAAGGCTGCCTTGTGACTGACCGTCTCCTGTGTTCTAAACTCCTGTTTAGAATAGGAGCCTAGGTAAAAGAACAACATTGCCCAGCACTACAGCAGGTACAGTGCCATGATCCATGGGCAGAGGAGAATATTCAGATTTATGGTAAGTGGGTGGACCAAGGCATTGGAGTAGAATTGAGGGAGATGTGAGTTTATACCCAGAAGCACTTCCTGGATTACATTGCTTTCTGTACTCTAGTTTTGGGAGTAGCTTTTGCCTGATCTCCTGATATGTGGGGTAATAACAATATGGCAGTGGCGGTGGATGTAACCCTATAGCTTTTTCAGGCCAACTCAGTACAGTGATCCCATTCTTCTTTTCTTCTTTCCAGGTGAGAGGACAACAGTGGCCCCCAGCCATGGAAGTAAGTGGTTATTCCTCTCTGGATCATGAGATAGAAGAGACACCCATATTTCTATGGACTTGCACTGTGGAATCTACATATTTCTGGCAAAATTAACCCTATCAGTACGGAAAGCCCTAATAGTCAGAGATTTGTAATCTTATGAAATTGCGTCTGCTATAATGCCTCAAAACTGTTTATCAGCTTCGATTTTATAAAAATTCCTTAGCACCAGATTCAATTCTGGTTGACAAAGCTCAGAGAAGGACCTGGGTTGATCACATCTTGGAGTTCAGGCAGACGCATCGTATCCGAATGGTGATTTTATGGTCTTGAGGACTCAGGAAATGGACTCAGGAGAACTCATAAGGGGAGTTCTCCTGAGCTTATGATCCTCTCTAAAATATCATGGTCTTCTTCTCTCCTCAGGCACCAATTCCAGGTCATCTCCTGTCCTTGGTAACTTCTCCCTATCTGAGAGCCTCTGTATCATACTTGGTGGCCTTCTCTTGCTGGCTTTTATCATCCTGGGGATTCAGCTACACAGATGGAGAGCAGAGCACCAAGGTGGGCCTTAGAGATGATAAATGACCTATAAAGTAGTGGGAAGAGTATTGAGCCAGTTGTGATCAAGAAAAGTGCACAAGTATCAGTCTCCATTACTATTTTTTCGCAAACTCTACCTTCTCTACTATAGACTTTAAGATTTGAAAGAATTCAGTCCTTGGTCCTGGGTTGAATGTAAAATCACTCAAAAATTATGACTTTCTTAAAAAAAAAATATGACTTCTTTAAAAAAAAAATATGACTTTCTTTAAAAAAAAGTATGACTTCCTGTGTGGACAATATCAATAGAATTCAGTGTAGGATCAAGATCATGGTCAGGAAACCTAGGTCTGTCCTAGAAAGGCATAAGGCTGATAAAGTGACCCTAGAAGCCCACAGGGGTCTTTCTAAGGGTGAGCATTGGAAAGCACTGAAGACTTTGTCTATTGTATAAGGAATATCTCTAGGGCAGTCTCTAAACTCATGCCACTTTCCTCAGCCTTATCTGCTTTCGAAGATGCTGTCAATGAGGTCTTGTACCAGGAGATTGATTACCTCATAACACCAGAGAAGGAAGATCTGTTGGACAGCCCAGGTGTGTTCCATGCCCTCTCCTCTCTTCATGAGCTGGCTATGGGTTGTCTTCAGCAAGCACAGACACAACCACTAACCCAACCTCATATGGTTAGCCTCCTCCTAAGGCAGGAGCTATAAACCCTCTCTCTACAAGTCTGAAGCCTCAAGATTTCTTCTGAACCATGACATTAGGCCTCCTACTGTGGGAAAGTTTTTCTGTTTGTCTGTGATTGTTTTTTCTCTGCGAGGTAACCCATCTGATGACTCAATGGCTAAGCTGATGTATTACACAGAGGACAGTGAGGAGAATGGAGACCCTGAATCTGCCCTGGGTAATAGAGATAGGTCTTCCCTTGGATAGTGGGGATGTGACAGGAACCTCATCTGGGGAGAATTCCTCCTATGATTAGCACAGGAAGGATCTCTTCTTGCCAGTTCACAGCAATTTTTCCCTCTCTCTGCCCACTCTGTGACCTCAGAAAGGGAAAGATCAGACTCAGTTCTCTGTATTCGCAGCTACTTCCACTCAGTTACAAACATGCATCTAATGGATTAGCATGGATTCATAGACCATTTTTTTAAACATCTGAAACTGATAATCTCAAAAATTTGCTAAAAAGAACATTTGGAAGGATGGTTGGATCCTGAGACAGTATGATATTGGGATCATTTAGTGGGATATGTGTATATTGAGACCCAAAAGTTGATTTTAATAAACTCTGAATACATGGAGTGCTTGATGCCTGTACTTACCAGAAGCTCTTATTTAAAAAGGACCTAAGAGAGGAGAATGTCCCCCTAGATCTTCTCCAGATAGTAATGATGCACAGCTCTTGGGATGAGGCCTGTTGAGAAGGGCTCCTAGGGGTTGGATCATAAGGCCAACCAATCACTAGAGAGATTGAAAGTCAGATATACTGTGATCAGGACTGGTGGGATCTCCTGTCTCTGAATGATAGATGTCCAGTCTTGCCTCTCCCAGTCAGTGTGTGTCTTCCATAGCTTCATAAGGCACATGGACAGCCTTGGTACTCTTGGGCCAGATTCATCCTCCCTCAGTCTCTGATATGTGCATATTACATTATAACCCTGTACCATATACTTGAAAATAGTACCTGAAAACTCGTAGCCAAATAGCTTTTGTTGATGTTTTATTACATGAGAGCCCATGTTAGAAAAATATTGTTGACCTTGATATATTCGAATATTTAGAAGATTTAAATAATTTCCAAGAATATTGAGATCAATTGTGTGCCTTTGAATGTGCAGTGGCCTTAATTAGAGTCGTAAAGTCTCAGCACAGAAGGAAAATAAAATGCAATTTTCTCTCATTGTTTCAACTGACAGATGAAGACTTTCATTCCTTAGGAACAGGCTGCTCCCTTTTGGCATCTGACAGAGAACCCAAATTGTTCTCATGAATACTTTTATATCAGATTTTATCTGTTATTGAGGTGTTGAGGAGAGGTCATCTGAGGTACTTTGGAGAGGTCATCTCCTTCCTACATTTCTTAAGAAATCAGACCAGACTAGTGTGGAAGAGAGAATTCCTGTCTCTTTTTCACTCCTTGACATTATTCATCTACCTCCTTTCCAATAGTATAGATCAAGACAAGACTTTACACAGAGTAACTGAGTCAGTATGAAGTAGCTCTATCTAGCCTTTCAGACAAGTGTTGGACCCCTACGCTTGTGTATTTTGTAGCCACTTTATACTAGTCTCCTTCCACCAGAAGACTCTGTCCTGTCTTTTTGTCACCACTGAAACCAAGATTCTTTTCACCATTTCAGGCATCTCTCTTCAGTCTCCTAGAAAAGCTATCAACTCTAGCATGAGAGAGAAAGGATCCTCATTGGTCCTGTGACAAGAGGACTCCGAGCATGATGATGTTGAGCTTGGCACCATGTAGTGCCATTTTTGGAGCAAGTATGCCAGACACCTTGTGAAAATCTTTCTAATGTTGCCTTTTTCATAGCAAATAAATGATAATTCTGTCTTCATTACTGCAAAGTTTTCACATGCACCTATGATGAAAGGAAATTATTTGTAATAAATACTCTGAGCTTCATAGATGAATACTGTTCATTTAAGAATCTAGGTATGTTCACCCCCAATAACCTTAGAAAATTTAGTCTTCAAACATTCTTCTTTCCTCAAGTGAAATCTCAGTTGAAAAATCAGTGTTACACTTCCCCTCAGACTATACTCTTGCCTTCCTTTAGATAAAGAGTTTATACTTTTCTTGAACAGCATAAAACTATGAAATCTGGCTCTGAACTAAGTGCTTACTCTTAGGAAGATAAACTCAGAAACATAACTGAATATTATAAAATATTCCACCCATCTTCTATAAAACCTAGAAGTGAGGTTTAAAGTGTGGGTTGGTTAGGTAGAAGGAAAATAGTTGCAGCTTTTCTAATTTTGAGTAATAAATGAAAAATTAGCCTAGGGAATTGGAGATGGAAAAGGAAGAGACAGTTATGTAGAATTACATTCTTAATTATTCTATGAAAATTTGAGCAGGATAAGAAAAGCTGTATTCATTCTCTCACTAGCCAAACTCCCATCCTCTACTTTAAAACTTATACCCACGTCTCGTGTCTAGGAATTGTTTAAAAACAGGTGATGTGACATCTCAGGGAAGAGCATACATGAATGTTCAGGATTGGGTTTTCTTTTTATGAGTTCACCTTGCTAGGAAGGAGAGTATGAGTGTGGACCAAGTTTAGAGTCCCTTGTCTAAGTAAGAATGACTTGGAACATTCATGAGCCTGTATGAAATAATGCCTTGAATGGCTTGTGGGGGACATGAGGAAACCAGGTCAGTTCACTCACCTTGCATTTCCTTTGAGAGAAACTGATGGAGAACCAATTGTCTAAAAGTAGTTAGATCAAACCTACTAAATCATCAATAAAGCAAAAAGTACTTTATTCAGAATATTTAATTTTGAGCAATTTCCATATAATATAATTATAGGTCAGCACTACCCTGTTGGAATACAAGCAGTTAGAATATCTGAGGCCTCATCTCATTTTTAATTCAGGATCATGGGAAAGCCACTGTAGATGTTCCAGGAGCACTTAGTTCAACGTCATCATACATGGGGTTCTCTCTTTCCCCCTGGAGCAGCCAGGGGCTATCTTCTCCTTTCCTAGGATTAGCTGCCCCTCTAGGAAAGTACAGAGAGGAGTCTGCAACAGTAAAGAGAAGTTCGATTAGAATTGTGACAAAGGGGCAGGACAGTGTAGTAAATGGTAATGACAAAGCCTTGCTGGGGCTCTATTAATGCTCAGGGAGGCTCAGAATATGCAATATTAGTTACAGCAGGGATGTATCAGAGCTATCTTATCAGGATCCAGTCCATGTGGGTCTCTGGGGCCTCAAGTTATCTGAGAAACACTGGATCACAGGATCTCTGTGGCCAACACAAGGGTTCTCGGAAGATTTTTTCCTGACTTACACGATCAGCACAGATTTGGCCCAGGAATGTTAAGAATCATAATGTGGAATGTGAAAATTTCTCCTTTCACAATTGTCAGGTCTGAGTTCACAATTTAAGGTCCTGAGTTCACAGGAGATCACATCTGGAGAAATCTCGGTTCCCCACTTACAATCTAACTCTGCTCTTGGTGGCTTTGATTTGTGTTCCCAGGTGCCCACAAAAATGATTACAGGAATCTTGCTCAGTTGCCCCCTTCCCAAGGAATCACTTGAGCCCTCAGATGGAGAACTACTCTTGTCTGGAAAACGAGTGTCTTTGTTTGGCCATTGAAATGTCTGGAGCAGATTAGCCCTTAGCTGCCTACAAATTCTGAGTCCAAAATTCACCACCACAGCTTTAATTTTTAAAGCCACCCTATATTATAGACCTTGTACATATTAGTACCAACATCTGACCACAGTGCACCTTAAATTGTCAAAATGTCTCACAAATTCCAATATTGCAATATTTTTTTAAATCGCTAACTGCTTTTCATGTATGAGACTACACAAAAATGTTATCGGAATAGTTGCTCCATGTTTGGATTTGGCGAATATGCTCATTTCATCTTCAAGTGTTAATGCAAACACATCAAGGATGAAGTTATGGAGATACAGATACCAAGAATATGGAATGATTCCTCTCTTCCAAGGAATCTGACAGTATTAAAGAAAGGAATGCTGCAATCAAATATATGAGGCCAACCAAATTTTGAATTTACAGGAAGGATGGGCATTGAGGAACTCAAATTCACCCTTTTCAGGCCAGAAGTGAAAGATGGCAGGAGATCGGCTAATCCCACTCACCTGTCTGAGAGACCCTCATCCTATTCTCCTCCTCTGGGGGTACTTCCCTTTTGCTCCTCTGAGAGGCAGGAGGAGCCTTGGGTACTGGTATTTCTTCAGCATCATCGTAACCTTCACTAGGGACATCAGTCCTCCAAGCTAAGGATTCTAAGGGCAGACACGTGGGTCAGGTGAAACCACAGTAAATAGGTTGGTTTAGGTAATACCTAAAATCCTTTCTGACCCAGAGATTCTGATGGCCGCTAAACAGAGGCACCATTCAGTCCATGTTTTAATTGGTCTTTGCTGAGGCCATACATTTCATTTTGTTGTGCCAATAAACCAGAAAATAATCCAAATATCTCAATATTTCTTGATTAAGACTATGTATTTCAAAGCAACTCCTACACCAAGGAGCATTACTAAAATATCTTGTCATATTATACTTTCCAGATGTTATTTTTAAAAACAACTTGTGCCTGTTGTGACAGAATGAAGATGGTTCTGGACACTGAGAGCCCAGTCCCAACATGAGGAATTGCAGAGAAGGAGAAGAGCAGCAAAAGACAAGAGACCCCTCTAATGCCAATCAAAGGAAGACTAGTCCCCCTGGCTCTCATCTCCAAAGGAAATTCCCCTTCCCCCACAGCCCAGCCAAGGCAGATCCGCCTCGAATACCTGGAGCAGAGTTATAGTCACGGTTCTCCTCACCATCCCCAGTGTAATATGGCAGTTTAGTCACTGAGTCATCTGATAGAGACCCTAATGTGGAGAAAAACATCACAAAAACAAACAGAGCAAATCCTTTCCACAACTATAGGCTCCATGATAAGGCTGAGAAGAAATGCTGGGGCTGGCATGGTTCTTATAATGTAAAGGGAAGGCTCAGAGTTCACAGAGGCTCTGGAGAGGTTCACCCTGACCTCTGTAGGTGGGTGGGGGGCTGCTTCTGTGAGTCTAGGGTAGATATGGGGTCTACAGATGCTGAGAAGACCTGGCTTACCACCAGTGGGTAGCCGACACCCAGAGGACCCAGGAGGGCAAGGCAGAGACACATACCTGGGCTGCTCAGCAGATCCTCTCTCTTCGGTGTTACGAGATAATTAATCTCCTCGTACATAGGCTCATCAAGAGCATCTCCAAAACTGGATAAAGCTGAGCAAACCACCAGAAGATCAGAGATTGCCAGCTGAGAACCTCTGAACCAACAAGCTAATCCTTCATTGTCCCCATTGCTCACATGTGGAAAATCCCTCGGGGCTGCCAGGACCCTGTATAGTCTTATACCATGCACCATGTCTGTATGTTCTGCTTCTATCTGACACTGTATTCACGAATCAGTCCCTACTCTTTCTTGTCTCACATAAGAAGCCATGTCTTGTGAGTGCTCACATCCCAATGCTAAAAAGCTCTATATTCAGCCCTTAGAGGTTAACATGGAGAAGATGGATTTTGAAAACTAATGGGGTAAGAACAGAGACTCTGACCAGTTTTCCCCTTGTCATACTTGGCCTCATTTCCTGCCTCCAAACAATTTCTATGTTACCCATCATCCCCTGCAGCCCATCTGTGTGTTCCACTCTCCGTCTGTACTGCTGAGTCACCAAGATGATGAGGACCAGGAAGAGAAGGGCTCCCAGGGAGAGGCACAGGATCCCAGGCAGGGAGAAGATGCCAGGGACAGGATTTGGGTCAGGTCTGGTCCCTAAGGAGAACAAAGGCAAGAGAATTTAGAGAAGGGCATGAGTAGAGGAAAACTCACTTATGCCAGCATTTTCAGAGTGAAGTCCTAGCCTCAGACATAACGGGGTTGCCTGCAACCCTGGTTGGCACTCCCCCAGGCAGTGTCCTGAGATTCAACCCCACTCCAGTGTGGTCCAAGGAAGGGCTGGGATTATCAGGGTGCTTCGAGGCTGCAACAGCTTCTGAGGGCCGGAGCACACAGCTTCAACCCCTACTCGTGGGCTTCAACAGACCAGAGCATCGAACAACCCTGGGATAGGCATCTGCTGCTGAAGACCAACACTCGTGGGCAGGTGGAAAAACCTTAGCTTCCCTAAAGCAAAAGGCCTGAGACCCCTTGAGAAACTTCAGCACGATGGACCACAGAAGGGAAGTTTCTCCAGGGAAAAACCCTGATACTTCCCCATCACCAAGTTGCTCCTCAGAATCATTCCTTTCCTGAGTTGATTGATATGTCAGAGATTTCACAAAACAAGTCCCATGCATCTGAATATTCTCCTATGCCCATGGATCATGGCACTGTACCTGCTGTAGTGCTGGGCAATGTTGTTCTTATACCTAGAACACAAGAGATGGTCAGTCACAAGGCAGCCTTCTTTTCCCACCCAGCATTAAAGTCACCCCTCAGTTATCCCAATACCAATGTTGAGTCCTCATAGCTCTGCCTCTCCTAGATCCAAGATTACAGGACCTAGTGCTTTCTGAATACAAACTCCCCATCTTACTCCAGCCCAGCCCCAGCTCAGCCAGAGCCCGCGGAATCCAAGCTCCTCCACTCACCGGAGCACCTCACTCCAGCGTCCTCCTA
>NW_006437736.1:13752341-13753738 GCF_000325575.1 Pteropus alecto | reverse complement strand
AGGCGTAGTGGGTTTAAGACGTAACTGAAATAAGTGCAGGACAGTAGGAGACACAATTGTGGAGACGGTGACCTTCGATCACACTGTGGAGAGGAGAGAAGAGGGAAGGGGCAGTAGCCATGGAGGGAATTGGGGTTACGGAATGTTGGTTTGTTCAGGTATTTTTCAAGATATGAGGTGCTCCAGCCTGGATGTACATTGATAAGATCAACAGGGAGACAGAGAGCTAATGATGCACATAAGGAGGACATAATCAAAGAGGTGAAGTGTTTGACAAGTTGAATTTCACCTTTGACAAGGTGAAGTGTTTGACAAGGGTTTAGACTTTGTAGCCTGAGCAGAAGAGCTGGCGTAAGAGAAGGACAGTGGCCTCTGATGCAGGAGGCTAAGTAGAGAGCTGTGTACAAGTCGTGATAGTTGGAGAAAGAAAGATGAGGAGTTTGACTGTGCTAATTTCTCAGTGAGGTCCGAGGCAAGACTAAGATTTGAGAATGGATGACGGGAATCAGGATTTGACAGGGGGAGGTGAGCAGAAAATAGGTACAATATAGTTTTAAAGATAGGGCAAGCACACACATTTGGAGAAGTACAGTTGAACTTAGGGGCAATGTGGCGTGCCCAATAGAAATTGTCTCCACGAATTCAAAAACAGACAAGCAGCATACTGTGCGTTGCTTTCCTGCCTTTTCATGAGTTCGGCGCAGGCGAGGAGTAATTAGTTAGTTGACTTTAACCTTCCTTGTGTGTACCAGTTAAGACTGACAAAGAAGAACAAGAGAGTTGCCTATAGATAAGTGAAAATGATTACAATGTTGGAGCGTATTATCTAATCTACCCGAGGAAAAAATGTGCCCATATGAGGACTTAAGGAAAGTAAGAAAATCCATGAGGATGGAAAGGTACTGGGAAAGGAGCATTACAGGTCAAGAGCCATAGAATAAGGAGCAATATTTGGAGAATGCAATGAAGAAATCAAAATTCCAAGGTGTACATTTATCGATGGTCAGCAGTGAACGCTTAGGCAGAGGTGGGAAGAAAGGGGACGTTCTCAGAAATGAGAACCTCGATGAACTGAGAGGCCAGGATTGTTGAAGGACGTTGAAGTAACCACTAATGGTTGCAGGAGGAAGACAGAGATGAAGAACCTGGTGAGCCTGGTGCTGCAGTCTTCAGCGGACAAGGCGGGGTGACCAGAGGGTCGGACGATGACAGCAACAAAGAGAAGTAGTAGGCGATATTGCCTCATGCTACGAATTTCAGAGTAACTGGATGTCGAGAAGACACACAGAAGAGGAATTGTTGAAGATGACAACTGAGCACGGTGTGCCTAATCAAAGTCCCAGGCCAAGGAAAAGTGTGTTGAAAGAGAAACCAACACACAGCCTCCTATTGATAGG
>NW_006437736.1:13746602-13752144 GCF_000325575.1 Pteropus alecto | reverse complement strand
AGTAAAACAAATTCCTCTTTAACGGGATTGTTTTCCAGGGCCCTTCCTCTCAGAGGTCTCTGCTCTGCTCACCATTCCAGGGTCATTCTGCATCCCTCTCCCTCACCCTCTTTCTGCTCTGGCCATGGTAAAATTTTCTCAGGAGCTCACATAGACCATGTCCCCTCCCAACCCAGTATTTATTCTGACCAAAATGATCTTTCCACTTTCTTTCTTTAAGGAACTCTTACCCATAACTCAGGTCTCTATCTCAGCGTAATTATTATTATTTTTTGCCTCAATTATACAGTTCTATGCACTTTCTCATTCTTCATGATACTTGAAATTTCTGCTAATGAGAGTTTTTAGCACTGGACTGTAAATTCTATGATAGCAGGGATTATATCCTCTTCTCTTCTCTGCTCTCTTAGCTAGAAAATATAAGTTTGCACCTACCAGGCACTCAATTGCTATCGACCAACAGGCTGACTTAAGAAGTAGTCTAAGTGGCATAGACACATTTCTGAGTAAAATACCATGAGTTTAAGAGATGACACAGTCAGGATTGATTCTCTGCTCTGCCTCGTAGTCACTTTAAAGTGCTGGACATATCTTTTAACCACCCCTAATCAGTTGGCAATTCCTCAGAAAGTTTGTTAGAGTATTATTCACGTTCCCCACATGTTCATTCCATTCTCCCTGATACTTTTCACATAAACTGCAGTCAACACAATTTTCTGTGTGTTTTCCTTTGAAATGAGTCTGCAACATGTGTATTAAATCACCTTCATCCAACTTCATTTGTAGACTCACCTTAAAGTCATCCCTTAGATTTGAAAGTCTAAGGTCTCGCTAACGACATCTTACAGGGGTGGGACAGACACATAGACACAGACAGTAATTCACCTGCACACGTGATATAAGCTTCCTCCTTTGGAGAGCATGAATTGTATTTCCAAGGGTCGGAAGGACACTGCCAGAGAGAGGTATCAGTTTTCCGACACTGGATTCCATCCACCCACCGAGGTCTAGAACCTTCCCTAAAATTAACAGAAGAGTCAAGGGTCCCATCGTCCCCACAGCCAAGGTGTCTGCAGATCACGGACAAAGTCATGGCTTCCATGGGGCTGCGGCAGACACTGCCCCAGGTCCCGTTGTAGAAAACTTCCAGCCACCCAGCACACTCCTGATCCTCATTCACCAGCCTGAGGTCCAGGAACTCTAAAATTGAAAGACAGGAAAAACAGGCACAGTGAAGATTCCACTCAACGCTCTGGGTTTTTTCTCTCTCCCAGAGATTATGAACAGTCATCCCTGACTCTGCTGAGAAAGCAGCTTAATGAGACTGAAAATTTGTCTCCCTCTTACCTGATTTTGTTCATGTGTGCCTGTCTAGTTCTACCACAATGATGTAGCGAAACACGAACTGAGAGGAACACCACTCTGGGCACTGCACAGAGGGAAAGCTGAATCCTACATACTGACAAGACTTCTGACAGACAATGTGAAAGGGAGTGTGGGTTGTGGGTGGTAGGTAGAATCGTGGACCCTGCTTCCTAGAACCTGTGCAAATGTTACCTTTTATGCAAAGGGACTTCACAGCTGTGATTAAGATAAGGATCTTGGGATGGTGAGATTAACCTGGAATACCATGGAGTAAGCAGGTGAGCCCAGTCGGATCACATTCTTAGACCCATTCGCCTTAAAAGTAGAATATTTTTCCTGACTTTCATTAAAGGGAGATGTGGCTATAGAAGAATGGTTGGAGATATGCAACATTACCTGTCTGGTGATGATGGAAGGGGCTATAACCCAAGGCATGCACACAGTTTGTAGAGCTTAACAAGACAAAAAAGGAAATTTTCCCCAGAATTCAGAATGGATGCAGCCCTACTGACACCTGGACTTTAGCCAGTGAGATCTGTGTTGGATCTTTAATCTACAGAACTGTAAAATAATAAATATACATTGTTGCATGCCACTCATTATGTGACAATTTGTTGCAGCAACAAACAGAAACTAGTACAGTGGGTCTCACGATTTAACCACTAGATGAACTGAAGAGTGAGCCCAGCTGTCAGATGGAAAGTGTAGGAAATGGCTGTGTCAGGGAATATCGCTGAGAAGGAAGGAGCAGAGCTTCAGCTGCTGCAGGAGGAAATGAAAGCACCAATCTTCCCATCTGCTAGAAAGACAGGCACTGTGGAGGGAAGCTTCTTCCATGTCCTCTGGCCCTTTCAGCAGCACCCCGCAGGACTCAGACTCCCATCCTCCAGAGCCCGCATCCCCTCCCCCTGCCTATGCACGATGTGCAGCGCAGACCTGAGCAGATGACCCCTGCGTCCTCCTTGTGCCAGCAGTCGTGCTGCCCCCAGCCGCGGGAAGGGCACTTCCACACGTGCGACTCCTTCCCCGTGCAGTTCACGTCGTCCAGCCAGATGGGGTCTGATCCCTGCCCGAAGTGTGCAGAGACCGTGGCATTGAGGGCTTCTCCACAGCCCAGCTGTCTGCACACCACGTGCGCGTCGTTCAGGTCCCAGCTGTCATCACAGACGGTGCCCCAGGAGCCCTGGTGAAGGACCTCCACTCTGCCGGCACAGGGACCGCCCCCGTTCACCAGGCGGAGCTGTCTGCCGTCTGAGGAGAGAGAGTCGTGGCGATGGGGCTTTTACACAGGGGAAGAGAAGGCTTTTCTGGTCCTGTGGGACCCTCACCTGAGCAGTTGGCAGCGCTCCTCTCTGAGGCTGCAGAGCCTGCTGGTTCAGACGCAGAGTCGTTGCGTTGGGGCAGCACCTGGGTCTGGTTTCCTACAGAAACAGCTGCGGTCAGAGGATTAATAAAGTCGAAGAACGAGATAATGAATTAAACTAAATAATAACCTAGTGATAGGGTCTGAGATGAAAGCTGTAACATAGCATTAATGTTATAATTTTATAGTTCACCTTCTTTGTGGAGATTTTGCTTCTGACAATGCCTATATTCTCTGTATTAAGTTTATTGGGATAACATTGGTTAATAACATCATATAGATTTCAGGTGTACAACTTTATATTATGATATCTGTGTACTCTATTGTGTGCTCATCACCCGAGGTTTAGTCTCCTTTCGTTGCCAAGTACATGACCCCCTTTACCTTTTTGGTCTTTCCCCCACCTCCCTTCCTCTCTGGTAACCACCATTCTATTGTCTATATCTATGTTTGTTGGTTTGGTTTGGTTGTCCATTTGTTGATTATCGTTTAATATCCCACATATGAGTGAAATCATATGGTTCTTGTCCTTTTCCATCTGACTTCATTCACTTAGCATCCATGTTGTCCGTACAGCAATGTTTCATCTTTTTTACATCTGAGTGATGCCTTCAACTTTGTCCCTCAAGATTGTTTTGGCTAATTGGAGTTTTTGTGGTTCATACCAATTTTAGGATTGTTTTTCTATTTCTGTGAAAAATGCCAATGGAATTTTCAGACAGATTGCACTGCATCTGTAGATGGATTTGGATGGTATAAACATTTTAACAATATTCATTCTTCTGATCCATTAAAATGTGATAATTTTCCATTGGTTTGGATCTTCTTCAATTTCATTTATCAAAGTCTCCTAGTTTTCATTGTACAGATATTTTGCTTCCTTGGTTAAATTTATTCTAAAGTATTTTAATCTTTTTTTTTATAATATTGTGAATGGGATAGTTTTGTTTATTTCTTTTTCAAATGTTTTATTGTTAGAGTATAGAAATACAACTGATTTCTATGCTGATTTTATATCTTGCAGCTTTATTGAATTTGTTTGTTACTTCTGTTTTTTGGTAGTCTTTAGGGTTTTCTATATGTAAAATCATATCATTTTCAAATAATGACAATTTTACTTTATTTCAAATTTGGTTGCTTTTATTTCTTTACCTTGCCTGATTGCTCTATATAGAACTTCCAGTACTATATTAAATATTAATAGTGAGAGTGGGCACCCTTGTACTTTTTCTGATCTTAGAGGAAAAGCTTTCAATTGTTCACACTTGAGTATAATATTAGCTGTGCATTTGTGATATATGGCCCTTTTTATGTTGAGGCATGTTCCTTCTATATCCAATTTGTTGAGGATTTTATAATGAAGATGTTGTATTTTGTCAAAGGCTTTTTCTACATCTATGGAGTTGATCATATGATTTTTAACTTTCATTCTATTAATGTAGTGCTTCACATTTATTGATTTGCACATATTGAACTATCCATGTATCCCAGGAATAAATTCCACTTGGTCATGGTGTATGATCTTTTGAATGTGTTGTTGAATTCAGTTTGCTAATTGTTTGTTGAGAATTTTTGCATCTATATTCACCAAGGATTCTCGTCTATAGTTTTCTTTCAGTCATTATCTGGCTTTGGTATCAGGGTAATGCTGGCTTCATAAGATAAATTTAGAAATGTTTCCTCCTCTTCTATTTTTTAGAAGAGGCTGAAAAGAATTGATGTTAAATTCTTTAGGTGTCTGGTAGAATTCGTAAAAGAAACCATCTCCCTTGGATTTTCTACACTGGAAGATTTTTGAGAATTGATTCAATTTCCTTGATTGTTATTGGTCTGTTCAGATTTTCTATTTCTTAATATTTCAGTCTTGGTAAGCTGTATGTTTCTACAAGTTATTTCTTCTAGGTTATCCAATTTGTTGGCATATAATTGTTCATAGTGGCCTCTTACATTCCTTTGTAATGTAATGTCTTTAATGTCCCCTCTTTTATTTCTGATTTTATTTTTCTTTTTTTTTCTTAGTCTAGCTAAAAGTTTTTTCTATTTTGTTTATCTTTTTAAAAAAATCAATCTACGGCCATGCCACCCTGAGCAAACCTGATCTCGTCTAATCTCGGAAGTTAAGCAGGGTTGGGCCTGGTTAGTACTTGGATGGGAGACCACCTAAGAAGACCAGGTGCTATAGGTGAGTAAAAAATAAAAAAATAAGGATTGTAAGCTGACAAGGTTCTTGCAATCTGTGAGGTCAACCAAGGGTTGCCTCGCCTAAAAAAATAAAAATAAATTTTAAAAAATTTAAAAATCAGTTCTTAGTTTCATCAGTCCTTTCAATTGTCTTTTTAGTCTCCATTTTATTTATTTCTGCTCTGATCTTTGTTATTTCCTTTCTTCTACTAATTTTGAGCTTAGTTCTTTTTAGTTCTTTGAGGACCTCATCTTTGGAGAGGAGGGAGGACAGAGTGATTAGTAGGATGGAAAGGTGACTTCCTGAGTGCTATTAATGTTCTCCTTATTACTCTGAGTTGATGTACATGACCAAGGTATATACTTATTGCTTACAAATTATTCTCTATGAGTAAACTTAAATAATATTGTTTATTTAAAAAAATATCATTCTTCTTAACACTTCTCACCCTGAACTAAAAAAAAAAAAAAAAAAAAGAATGAACAATTAAAAGAACCATGTTTCACCATAAAATATCTTACTTTTGAAGGCAATTTTTCCACATTGTCTGCTCTTAGGGACATTTCACTAAAGGAACTTACTGAATACCTGTTAGCCCCTCCCTCTCTCTTACCTGAGCAGATTACAGAGGC
>NW_006437736.1:13737185-13746580 GCF_000325575.1 Pteropus alecto | reverse complement strand
GGAATGCCCAGGGCTGTCATAGGGCAATTCCATAAGAAGGACTCATCCCCTGAACAGTGAAATTGGGCTTTCCAGATCTGATCACCTCCTTCCACAAAGTATGCTCCTTTTGGGGTAGAGATGGCGACTCCACAGCCAAGCTGATGACAAACAACATTGGCATTGGCCATAGTCCAGTGGGAAGCACAGAGCATTCTCCATTCTCCAGAAATATTCATCTGTACTTGTCCCTCACACTGAGACGTGCTATTTTTCATGAGTCGAACTTCTGTGTATGCTGGTAAGAGAAGAGAGGATTTCAGCCAAATCTCATGTTTTTCTTACTCCAACAGAGCATGCATGGAGGTTAAAGCCCTGTTCTACATCTCACCTGAACAAACAACTTGAACAGCTCCACTGTGCTGGCAAGTGCCCCCTGGACAAGGCACTCTAGGGCAGAGCCAGAGATTTGTCTCCTGCCCCACACACCGGAACTCTTCAGCCCAGACCTGTCCATCTGACTCTCTGATTGGTAGGTTTCCCAGGACAGACACAGCCTTGCCACACCCCAGCTCCGCACAGATGACCTGGGCAGTGAGGAATGTAAAGTTCCCACCAGACACTGGAATCCACTCTCTTCCAGAATGCACTTCTACTCTCCCTGAGCAGGGTCCATCCCCTCCAACCAGACGCATAAATCCTAAGAGAAAAAAATCAAACCCAGTGAGTGTTCATGATCACAAGTTGGCAATTAGAAGTGACATGTCATAAACAATGGTGTTAAAGTTTTCCTTTTCCCGGGGAAATAGGGAGAGGATTTTATGATTAATGTCAAAATGGGAACTCTATGAATGAGTTTCTAAAGACGGATCATTTGTAATGGCTGAATACCAGGGACATATATTTTGGAGTTGGTTAGAGAAGTGAAGTCCTCATCTAGGGAACTATGATCTACAGGGCCCTAAAAAACTGCACAATACATAAGCATTCAAACTTTAATGAAGAGGTATGAAGAACAGAACCAACCTAGAGGAACACAGTCTATGAAAAGGTAGAGACCCATCAGTCACAAAAGGTTAGAAAAGCCATCCTGAGATGGAGCTCAAATTCTGATCAGTTTCTCTCTCAGGAGCCAATCCTCAAATGACTGGGAATAGGGAAAATCATGAAGGCTGTATCCATGAATGCATGTCAACTTATACATATATCGATGGCACAAAATTAGAAATATAGACATTATAACAAATCCACTTTTGTGGTTTCATATTTTATTATTCTGATAATGTTTGATAGCAAAAAAATTCCAAGAATATCTTAGAATATCTAAATTGGAAAGATAAGTCTGGATATTAAAAAAGTTCAGAGAATCATAACAAAGAGACAGGCTAATCTGATCCATCTCTGTTGAAACCCTAGGGTTTGTCAATAAAGTTAGGAGAGAATGAGTTCTCAGGGAGCTTTTACAAGACAGCTGAGTTTGCTGATCACTTCCTACTAGAGGTTTTCTTCTGAGATACAGGAATATTAGCAAATGCTAAGGGGTGATAGTAATCAGTTTTTATCCTACCATCTTGCTGATGTCTGTATTGCTATCTGACATCAGCAAGATGGCAAAATTAGAAGTCTCCAAACTTTGCTTTTCCCAGAGTCAGTAGAAGGAAGGAAATAATAAAACTTAGAGCAGAATTAAACAAAATAGAAAGCAAAAAGATGATAGAAAACATTAATACAACAAAGAGTTGGTTCTTTGAAAAGATTAATAAAATTGACAAACCTCTGGCTAGACTCACCAAGGAAAAAATGAAAAAGACTCAAACAAAATCATAAATGAAAGAAAAGAAGTTACAATGGACACCAAAGACCAAAGAAATACAAGGACTATAAAAGAATATTATGAAAGGCTGTAGCCACCAAATTCAATAACCATGAAGAAAAAGACAAGTTCTTAGAAACATATAATGTTCCCAAACTGAATCACAAAAAACTAGAAAATCTAAATAGACAGATCAACAGTAAAAAATAAATAAATAAATAAATAAATAAATAAATAAATAAATAGATAAAATGAAACAATCATTAAAAACCTCCCCAAAAGTAAAAGTCCAGGACAAGATAGCTTCATTAGTGAATTCTACCAAACATTCAAAGATAACTCAATATCTGTTCTTCTCAAACTTTTCCAAAAAATTGAAGAAGTAATACTTCCTAACTCATTTTATAAGGCCCACAGTACCATGATACCAAAACCTGGCAAGAATAACACATAAAAAAAGAACAAAACAGACCAATATCTCTGATGGATACAAATGCAATAATCCTAAACAAAATACAAGCAAACTGAATACAACAATGCATTAAAAAGATAATTTCTCACAATCTAGTGGTGTTCATTCCAAGGGCACAAGGATGATTCAACATACACAAATCGATCAATGTGATATACCACATTAATAAAATAAAGGATAAAAATCATATGATCATATCAATAGACACAGAAAAAGCACTTGACAAGCTACAACGCCTATTTATGATTAAAACACTCAATAAAATGGATATAGAAGGAAAGTACCTCAACATAATAAAGCCCACGTGTGACAAACCCTCAGCTAATAACACACTCAATGGTAAAAAATGAAAAGCTTTTCCTCTAAGATCAGGAACAAACAAGGATACCCACTTTCACCAATGTTATTCAGTATAGTAGTAGAAGTCTTAGCCAAAGCAATCAGGCAAGAGAAAGAAACAAAAGGCATCCAAATTGCGAATGAAGAAGTCAAATTGTCACTTTTTCAGATGATATGATTCTCTATATAGAAACCCCTAAAGGCATCACCAAAAGCTATTAGAAACAATAAACAAATATAATAAAGTTGCAGGGTACAAATCAATGTAAAAAAATTCATTGTGTTCCTATATGCAAAAAGTGAAACTTCAGAAACAAATGTAAAAACCAATTCCATTTTCAATTGCAACAAAAAGAATAAAATACCTAGGAATAAACTTAACAAAGAATATGAAGGATTTATACACTGAAAACTATAAGACATAGTTAAAAGAAATTGAAGAAGACACAATGAAATAGAAAGATATTTTGTGCTCATGGATTGGAGGCAACTAACTGAATGGGAGAAGATATTTGCAAACAACACCTCCAATAAGGAGTTAATATACAAAATGTATAAAGAACTCATACAACTCAACAACAAAAAAACAAACAACCCGATTAAAAAACGGACTGAAGACTTGAACAGACACTTCTCCCAAGAAGACATACAAATGGATAGCCAATAGATATAAAAAAGATGCTCAGTTTCACTAGGGAAATGCAAATCAAAAGCATAATGAGATACCACCTCGCACCTGTTAGAATGGCTATTATCAACAAGACAAATAATAACAATTATTGGAGAGGTTGTGGGGAAAAAGGAACCTTCATACACTGCTGGTGGTAATGTAAATCAGTACAGCCACTATAGAAGACAATATAGAGGGACCTCAAAAACTTAAGAATGGAGTTACCACATGACCCAGCAATCCTTCTTCTGGGTATCTACTAGAAAAATTTGAAAGCATTTATTCATAAAGATATGTGTACCCCTGTGTTCATTACATTATTATTCACAGTGGCTAAGATAATTGAAGTGTCTTTTGATAGATGATTTGATAAAGAATGTGTGGTACATATATAGAATGGAATATTACTCAGCCATAAAAAATATGAAATATTGTCATTTGTGTCAAGATGGATGGATCTTGAGATTATCATGCTTAGCAAAATAAGTCAGAAAAAATTGAGAACTATATGATTTCACTTATACGTGTGATATAAAACTGAAAGCAACAAACAAACCTCATAGACACAGACAGGAGTATAGTGATTTCTAGAAGGAAAGTAGAGAGAGAGGAAGTAGATAAGGGTAAAGAGGGTTAAATATATGGTGACAGGAGATTTGGCTTTGAGTGATGAACACACAATGCAATATACATATGACATATTAAATTGTATACTTGAAACCTCTATAATTTTATTAGCCAATGTCACCCCAATACATATAAATAAATGAATAAATAAACAAATAAATATGCATCAGTTTTCTCAAGATGATAACATTAAAAGTTCCAACATCACACACTCCATTTTTTACTCAGATACTGATTTATCAAAATAAGACAGGTCAGCCTGTAATGTTTCCACAGCTTATCTGCAGTTGATACCAAGATTAGGACATCATGACAATATGGAGTATTACTGAAATGACAGAAAACAGCTTTTTTAAAGCAAAAACTCCTAATTGAAACTCAATGCCCTTGAAGATAATTTTAATAATAATCATCATAATCATAATGAGGATGGAAGAAAACTTTTGAGGTGATAGGTTTATGGCATAGATTATGGTAATTGTTTCACAGATGTATACTTATCTCCAAACTCATTAGTTGTATATAATTCTTTTTTTAGAGGCTTGAATTAGTATCTTCGAAGATCTACTGAAGGCAAGATTGAAAAAGACCACTTTTCCAGTGATCTTCCTCATGCATAACACAAAAGAACTGATTGGCTAAGAGCTGAGTCTGTTTGGCTGCTAAGAACCTATTGCAAAAATGCTCAGGTCTCCACCTGCCCCACCATCCCATCAAATGGGATAGCCCTTTCCTAATACCCAACCATGTACCATAGAATTCACTGTGATATCTGATGATATCTTCTTCAAGTCAAGCTGTTCTGATGGCATTAGTGTCTTGGACATTTCATGAACCATTGTGATAACAATTGGAAACATCTCTGGCAAATACTAACACCACCCATTCACACTCCAGTTTCATTGCTGTCTTCACTGCCTCCAATTTGGCACAGGTCCAATACACTAAGACAGTATTAAACCCTTCTTGTGTGCCATTTATAGTTCTCTTGGCTTCGCTACCTAGTATTTGCTTTGCTCCAGCTACTGTATTGTAATTTTAAAACTTCGCATTTTCCTGCTGCCTCAACACCCCGACAAACAGGTTGTGAGCACTCCACCCAGGTGACCAGGTGCACCAATGTGATAAGGCTGACTCCTGCCACAAGTCCCCCTTTTTGCCCTCCCCTGATATGACCTAGTAACATTCAAACATACCAATGAAGTCCCCTTATGCCTTTTGCTTGTGTACTCCACCCTGACCCCCAATATAAGTCATTTGTCTACGGGTCTTCATTCTCTCTCTTTGCTTCCCACTTGCTTGCATGAGCCTGCTTCTTTGGCATTTTCCCATTTGGCTCCCTTGTGGCATTAAGTGACTCTCTCTCTAGGGCTTGTGAGTATAATAAACTTTTTTTTCCTGTGTCTCTTCCAAGTCCCCTCTTGTGGCTATACCTGACTAACCATCTCATGAAAGAATACAAGTAGCTACCATGATGAAATTAATTCATACAGCTATAACTCAGTTGTATATGAAACTTTTGACCCCACCTCCCTACTTCTCATGACACACCACAGAGATGAAGGATCCAGTGATTCATAGGTCTGGACCCATTACTGTCCATGGCCAAGCAAGCCCTTATGCTCCCTTGGGCACCTAATACTCTAGGATTCACTGTGTGACTGGTCTTCACCCAAGTATGCTCTAAAGGCTGTGATCCTGCATTCTCACAGTTATTCTGGGAATGAGCCTGAGGCTATTCCTTCTGCAGATCCCCTGCCAGACCAGACAGGCCTTACCTGAGCAGACTACTCCGTCATCCCAGTTATGACTAAAGTCATAACGATACCTATGAAAAGAAGTATGTCTACAATCATCGATAGTCAATTCTGTCCCTTTACAATTTAGACGTGCAAGCCAAATGCGCCCAACTCCTGCTCCAAAATGAGCCTCTCTGGAAATAACAACAGCATCTCCACATTCCAGCTGTCTGCACACCACAGTTGCATCCTCCAACGTGTAGGTATAACCACTCAACGTGCCCCATTTTCCTTGGTACTTCACTTCCACTCTCCCCTCACAGCGGTGGCCTCCATTCTTCAGCCTCGGCTCCACAGCTGCAAGAGAGACATACAGAATACAGGACACAGGAAAGGTTTTAAGACACCACGCAGTGCTGTGCTGGTAAATATTTAAAAACTAGTTCTCTGAGGTAGCAACAACAATATAAAAAAGCCCCGATGTATAACATTTGTTTATTTCTGTGGTGTAAGTGTTCCCACTGTGGCCAATATTAAGCTACCAATGTGGCATCACTAAACGTGGAGTTGGGAAGAGATGCACACAATTGTGTCTCACAAGCCAGTAGGACCCAGCTCCAGGCACACCATTGAAGACAGGCCTTGGGAGGACTCTGGATGCGTCCATCCCAGTAGATATACCTAAGGCTTGTAGAGGCCCAGCTTCGCCATCTCAGTTACAGATCGTGGCCCGCAAGGCCAGTGGAGGAATCTTCCCTCTCCTTCTTTGTCGCATAGGGAGCACTATCATCTTTGGAAAAGAGAACAGTGTGGTAGCGGCCTGTAAAATGTCCTGGTTCTCCCTGCCTCCTGGTATTCACACCCTAATGTAATCTCCCCCACACTTGAATATGGGCTGACCCTAGTAGTATATGCATTTAACAAGTGGAATTTGACAAAAGTGATAAGATGTCACTTAAGAGATTCAGTTTCAAGAAGACCCTGGTTTTTCTCTTATTGACCTACCTTGCTCTTTCATTTACTTGCTCTGATGAAGCCACCTGTCGTATTGTGAGCTGTGTGTGGCGAGACCCATGTGACAAGGAATTGAGGGAGGCTTCTAACCAACAGCCAACAAGGAACTGAGGCTCTCAGCTAAACTGACCACCACGGCCTAAATGCTGCCAATCAACAGGTAAGTAAGTATGGATGGTGTTCACCACCAGCTGAACCTTGACATGATTGCAGCCTTGTCAGAGATCATGAGTCAGAGAACTCAAATAAGCCACGCCCAGATTCCTGACCCACAAAAGCTATGAGATTCTAGATGTTTACTGTTTTAAGCTACCAAGTTTGGCAGTAATTTGCTGCACAGCAATACATAACTAATTTAGAGTTTCCTTCCAGAGTCAGAAAACAGTAGGATGGAGATCTATATGAGTGGCTTAAAAGCTTCATCCAAGTAAGATTTCTTCCTGAGTGACCAATTCTACAACATTGGTCCTACCTGGAACTGAGACCCAAACCATCTCTCATCATATCTGTTTCTCGTTTAGTAGCCAGGTTCTTGCTTTTCTATCAGGAACAGAGAAGTGAGCTTTCTGAGGCCCTAGAATCATCTCCATCAGCTTTGAATTGGGGTCATCAAAATGATAATTTTTTTTCTTATAATCTAATCAGGGATAGATTATGTCCCCGGGGTACCTTTGCAAGAAAGATACGCAAAGGTCACTGCTCAGGTCTATTCCTGACTCCATATGCTTCCGCTCTGGAAAATAAAAGTGAATCATCAAAGAAGGAACCATCTGGAAAGATGCTGAACTTGAAAAGAACCTTAGCATATTGGTCTGCTCAGGCAGGCAACCACAACAAAATACCATAGACTATGTGACTTAAACAACATAAATTTATTGATTTTCTTATAGTTCCAGAGGCAGAGGCTGGAAAGTCCAAAATCAAGGTGCTAGAGAAGTAATTTTTATTCTGAGACATCTTCTCTTGGCTTGTAGGCCACTGGCATCTCGCTGTGTGCTCACATGGCCTTTCCTCAGTACCTGTGCACAGGGAGGGAAGGAGAGAAAGATATCTCTCTCTTTTCCTCTCCTGATATGGCCACCAGTCCTACTGGATTAGGGCCCCAGCCTTACAACCTTATTGAACCTTAATTACCTCCTATAGACCCTATGTCCAATGACAGTCACATTGGGGGCTAGGACTTCAACATATGAATTTTGGAGGGGCACAATTCAGATCATAGCACTTGGGGAGGTCCATTCTAGGAAGGAAATAGAGATAAATGGGAAGGAGGTAAAGAATATAGTAGAAAAAAAGGAAACATCCTGTGATGCTTACTCTGAGTTTTTTAAAAGTCTGACATTGAGGTAAGAGTTAAAGATTGAAATGGGACCCTAGAAGTACACAAAAAGCTACTTTTAGTAATAATAAAATTATTTATTGAGAAACAAGTCCTGGGCTAAGTGCTATAAATATAGAAAATAATAAGACAATTTTCTTTCCTTCAGATAGCTTATATCTAGTTGGTGACACAAACAAACAAGCAGATGATTCCAGGAGAGTTTCTTAGTAATAGTAGGCTTGGTTATTAAGGCTATCTCTTCTGCTGAAAATAAATAAGTGGAATAAAATATACTAAAAATTATCTTAAAACTATTAAAGACCTGATAAGGCAGGAAGGAAAAATCAGAACAAATGTGAAGTGGAAATGGGAATACACTGAGATACAGGAGCATGATGTGCTTTCTTTCCTGCAGAGATCAGCCTATCCAAGAAAATGTGTTTTTTATGACCTTTGATGGTGAAGATGCATAAATCAAATCCCAAATACACACCCAGATGAGACATCTAACAAGACATTCTCCACAATAGGCTAGGACATGCCCTTATACGAAATATGCATGCCCTTGCATAGGATTAGATTCAGAGTCTGAATCCCTGGATTGTCCAGATAATGTCAGTTTTTATACTTGTACTAAGGTGGACCACTACTGATAATACCATAAAATTATTTTTAAAAAGAAAAATAAAACCCTCTGTAGAGAAAATTATCTTCATCTTAGACCTCAAATTAATTCTATGAATATTTTTTATAAAGTGACTAGTACATCATCAACAATAAACAGACACAAAGGTCCATTAACTAGAATCAAGAGAAACTATTGAAGCAAACACAGAGACTACTTCTGATAGTAGATACATCAGATACTAGTCTATATAACTACCACTCTATGAAGAACTAAAGACTCTATGAAGAGCTAAAAAAAAAAAAAGAGCATAGAAAATTTATTAAAACCCCAAAATAACTTCTGTGAATGAAAAATATATTTGTCGAAATTAAAATTTTTGCATCAGATTAAACAGGTAAAGAGAGAATTAGTTAAG
Organism: Pteropus alecto; assembly: GCF_000325575.1. Classification (NCBI taxonomy): domain Eukaryota; kingdom Metazoa; phylum Chordata; class Mammalia; order Chiroptera; family Pteropodidae; genus Pteropus; species Pteropus alecto. The sequence continues at coordinate 13,737,563 of NW_006437736.1, read as the reverse complement.
CGAACAATAAGTCAGAAGAAATTATCTGGAATATTGTACAGAGAAACAAACAGATGAAAATAGAGAGGAGAAGATCAGACACATAAAACAGAGTAAGAAGATTTAAAATAAGTGAAGTCTAAATGTGGGAAAGAAGAGAGGGAGACAGAGACAGAAAGACATGGAAGAGAGAGAATCGAGCAGAGGCAATATTTGAGAAATATGGGCTGAGAATTTCCCAGAACTGATGAAAGACACCAAATCTTAGAGTAAATAAGCCAAACAAAACTTAAGCAAGACATAAAAGGAATTCATTTGCAGACACATAGACCAATGGAACAGAATTGAGAGCCGAGAAATAAAGCCATGCACATATGGTCAACTGATATTTGACAAGGA